>NC_051068.1:18008005-18285505 GCF_004664715.2 Peromyscus leucopus | reverse complement strand
CCTACTTGTATTTTTTCAGGTAAAACAGGTCTACATTTGTTTTTAGATATTCCAACAAAGAAAAGAGCAATAGTGAGCATACAGAAATTAAACAAGAGTAACAGAATGTTAATAACTGAAAAAACTGGATGAGGACATATACTTAGACTTCGATTAGATATTTGGTATAATGGAATTTCATAAGAAGTTTAATGGCAGCCGGGCGGTGGTGGCGCACGCCTTTAATCCCAGCACTCGGAAGGCAGAGGCAGGTGGATCTCTGTGAGTTCGAGGCCAGCCTGGGCTACCAAGTGAGTTCCAGGAAAGGCACAAAACTACACAGAGAAACCCTGTCTCGAAAAAAACCAAAAAAAAAAAAAAAAAAAGAAGTTTAATGGCTTAAGAGAATCAAAAGTTGGTGTATATTATGAGATGTAACACTCAATTCCCACTGTTAATGTTTTTATATACAGTAACTTCTAAAGAGAAAATTCTTGGCCATTTTGAATCACTTGCTACTCCTTCCTCTTGTTAAGAGCAGAATGACTGATCAGTCTGGAAAAAGAGAGGGAGATAGAAAGAGCTAGAGATAGATAGATAGATAGATAGATAGATAGATAGATAGATAGATAGATAGATAGATAGACAGACACAGAGACAAGAGAAATCTGACTTCAGCACCCTTCCTTCTCTTTTGAGCTATCAGTCTAAAGCAGTGGTTCTCAACCTTTCTAATGCTGCGACACTTCAATACAGTTTCTTATGGTTGTAGTGACCCCATCCATAAATTTATTTCATTCCTGGGTCTTGGGCATATACCCAAAAGATGCTCAACCACATCACAAGTACATTTGTTCAACTATGTTCATAGCAGCATTATATTTGTAATAGCCAGAACTTGGAAACAACCTAGATGCCCCTCAACTGAAGAATGGATAAGGAAAATGTGGTACATTTACACAACAGAGTATTACACAGCCATAAAAAACAATGGCAACATGAAATGGTAAGCAAATGGATGGAACTAGAAAAAAAATCATCCTGAGTGAGGTAACTCAGACCCAGAAAGACAAACATGGTATGTACTCACTCATAAGTGAATATTAGATGCAAAGCAAAGGATAACCAGGCTACAATCCACAACCCCAGATAAACTAGGTAAAGAGGAGGACCTTAAGAGGGACACACATGGATTGCTCCAGGAAGGGGAGAGGGTTAAGATCTCCTGGGTAAACTGGGAGTATAGGGGGTGGGGTGGGAACATGAGGGTTTAAGATGGCCAAGTTGGGGGAGGGATAGAGAGGGAGAGCAATGAAAAAGATATCTTGACAGAGTAAGCCCTCTGAATGAGGTGACAGTTGTGTGGCTTGATCTGTTTGTGGGTCCCCTAGCAATGGGACCAGGACTTATCCCAGGTACATGAACTGGCTTTTTAGAGCCCATTCCCTATGGTGCAATGCCTTACTCAGCCTTGATGCAGCAGGGAGGGCTTGGTCCTGGCCCAACTTGGTATGCCAACCTGTGTTGAATACCCAAGGGAGGCCTTACACCCTATGAGAAGTGGATGGGGGTGGGATGGGGAGAAAGGTGGGAGAAGAGAGGGAGGAAGGAAGGGAAGGGGAACAGTGGTTGGTATGGAAAATTAAAACAAAATTTAAATAAATATTTCATTGTTACTTCATAAATGTAATTTTGCTACTGTTATGAATTATAACATAAATATCTGATATGCAGGATATCTTATATGCTGCCCCTATGAAAGGATCATTCAACAGCCATCAAAGGGGTTGAGACCCACATGTTGAGAACCATTTGTCTAAAAGATGTATTGTTTATACTCTGCTAAATCACAGACTATGCTTGGAATTTTTAACTGGAAACCTGTGCTTTTCTGGTGCTGCCTTTGGGTAATGTGGTAGTCTGAAAGTAATTGGCTCCTATAATCTCATAGGGAGTGGCAATATTAGGAGGTGTGGCTTTGTTGGAGTGGGTATGGCCTTGTTGGAGGAAGTGTGTCACTACAGGGGCAGGCTTTGAGGTTTCCTATGCTCAGGATACCACCCAGTATCTCAGTCAGCTTCCTTTTGCCTGCAAGATGTAGCACTCTCAGCTCCAGTACCATGTCAGCCTGCATGCCACCATGGCCACCTCCCCTGCCCCCCGGCATGATGATAATGGACTGAACCTCTGAAACTGTAAGCAAGTCACTCCAACTCTTTATAAGAGTTGCTGTGCACATGGTGTCTCTTTACAGCATTAAAAACCCTAACAAAGACAGATAAGTATATCTAATTTAGAAGTGAAATAAGATCAAGTTTACTTTGTGCAAATTTGTTACACTTTCCAATAACTTTAATCATTCAAAAATGGAATTATAACTTTAAAATATCTTGCAGGGCTCTTAAAACTTAGTTCACAAGGAAGTCACCAACATCTACACAAGACATTGTAATTACCGTGGTGAGGTTACCATAGTAACACAAAAATATCAGATGACTTGTATTAGAGGTTGTCATATTCTCTGCTCTAGTATGAGTATCGTTCCACTTGTAAACAGGGAAATTTCTTTACAGTTTTCTTTCTTTGGTCTGAGAACACTAATATTTGAAGGCTTTACTTACCTAAGGAGAGACCTTCTTGCTGTAACAACTGCATGAGTATCATGCAGCACCCTCCCATTCGGCTTGATGCACTGGCTGTAGTTGTATTCACCTGTGCCTACAGCTACAACTTCATGATGTCCAGCTGAAAACAGCAGCAAGTTATTAGTTTTAACCTCTTTCTTTCATTGCTCAAATTCTACCTTTATAATCATTTTTAAAGATTTTATTTTTTATTTATGTGTATGCATATATCTGTGTTTATGCTATGTATATGCCAGTGCCCCAAGAGGCCAAACGTGTTGGAGCCCTTGGAACTTTACAGGTGGTTATCAGTCACCCAAAGTGGGCACTGGGAACCAAACTTGGGTCCTCCGAAGAGCCAGTAGGGCTCTTAACTGCACAGCCATCTCTCCAGTCCCTATCCCCAATTTTCAGTCAGATAAACTAATAGAAAACGCAGTTCCAACAGTCTTAGAATGTTTTCAGAAATGAAATTTAGATGTAGTTATCTCAATTTAAGTGGCAACTATCTTATGTCACAGTTCATCATCTAAAATTTTAATATAAGCAACATTTTACCAAATAACCTTAGCCTTCAATATGTACCACAATTAATCAGACTCCATTTACTATTCTACTTCTGAATACTCTCTATATAATGCCTCTAATTGTTTTCAGTCCACTCAAACTCTATAAACCAAATTAGTTTTTTCTGTTATACTGAAGCTGATTTATTTTAAATAAAGAGGATCCCTATGTATTTCTCTGTTTTTTTCTATCCACATTTTGCTGTGTTCACACTTGAAATTCCATGCTTTGAAAATGTGCAATTCAAATCGGCAGTCTTTTTTCCTCTCACATCCTAATCATGAGTCCTGTCAAGTGTAGTGAGTAGTTCATTGCTTTTCCTTTAAACCAACAAAATACACCCTATCTTCCTCATTCCATTTTTTACTTCCATGTTGATGATTTCAGATAATCTAGTTCAGCCCTTTGAACAAAGTTCAATTTACATCTGCAACCTGCATGACTTACTAATTCAACAGAAATTAGAAATGTCCTGACATAGACCGGGCCTAAATAGATGCTAGGATTAAATGTTGAAAAAGACATACTTTCACTAAGCATGCAGGAGACAAGGGGGGAAAGCTAAACAAATCCCAGATTATAATATGTTCTTTGAAGGAAACAAATATGGAACTGATGTGAAGAGTAAGAGGTTATTATGCAAGGTTGGTGCTAAATCTTCTTCAAATAAGCTGGAATTGAAGCTGCAACCTAAGTGGGTAAAGAAATCATGCAAGGTATCACCCTGAGGAAACAGAGACAGCCAGCACAGCTGCACTAGGATCCTAGTGTGAGTGTATGTGTGAGGGGGTGCATGCCTGTGCGTGTGTTCATGTTCAGAAGCCAGAAGAGGATGTCAGGTCTGCCCCTCCATTACTCTCTGCCTGGTCCTCTGAGGCAGGATCTCTTTGTGAACCTGGGGATCACTTCTTGGCTAGGCTGGAAGCCAGCAGCCCCAGCAGTCCTCCTGTTTCTACTCTGCTTGAAGCTAGGGTTGCAGGCATTTAAAGGGAACACTCAGCTTGTTATATGGGTTCAGGGGTTAAAACTCTGGTCCTCGTGATGGCAGACCAAGCGCTCTTAACTGCTGAGACATCTCCCCAGGCTATTTCTTTTAAAAAATTTCATTGTGAAATGTGCACAGAATTGACATCAATGATAATAATCCCTGAGATACATGACTGACAAGGGCCTATCTACATGAACAACATACCAAAGCCAGAATATATTCTTTCTCATTTTTTAGCATGATATTTTTCAAACAAAGTTTGTTTTTCTTGTTTTTAATTCTCCTCCTTCAGTCCCCTTCTCTACCGTATCGTATAGCTTTCCACCTCAGCAGGCTCCTTTCTACTTTTATGTCACATATATCCTTTTGCCCTTACTCCCTTTCCTTAATACTTACTCTTCTTTCCTCTTGTGGTCTCCTATCTAGTTTCACAATCTATACCCACTCCCACTTATTTACGCACATGCAAACACTAAAAGTTAAAATCTGCATATGAAAGAGAATGTGATTTTCTTTTTGGGCTTTTGTCAGATCATTTAACTACTTTCCAGATCCATCCATTTTCCTGTTAGTTTCTTACAACTCAACTAAAATAATGCAAGGAAGGTAATGCAGTCTAGAAACACATGAGTTACTGCAGGAATGTTCACTTAATTTCCCTCAGATTTTACTAGCCCACATACACACTTGTATTTTCTAGAACATTTTAGTTCTCTCTCATATTCTTCATACAACTTCATTTCACCTTCCAGGATTTCTGTGAACATGGAGACACTATTCTACCATGTGAACTTGAAGTGATGTTTTTATCCATTCTAGTTCATTATCATTATCTTCATATCATCAATTTAGATATGAATTTTCTTTTTTTGTTCATGTTCTTAGTTCTTACACAGAAATTCCAGTATAACAGCTTCAACTGCAATTATCTAATTCAGGTTTAACTTCCATCATCTTTTCTTTAAAGTGGTTTTCAACCACTACACATGAATTTACCTTAATTAAATTTTTAATTCACAGTATAAATTAGTAAATTTAGTAGATCACTAAACTCTAAATATTGGGCTAAATTATTTACATTACAGTATTTAATTCAACCAACTCTAAAATGTACACATGTTATTATTTCCATTATCTCTGTTTTTAAAAATGAGAAGAAAATTAAAGCACAGAGATGCTAAGTATGTAACTTGCCCAAAGTAATTTTTGGTTGTAGATCTGTCTGGTGCTAATGTTCCCAATAATAACATACATCAAGTATTCCTGATGTATATATATTTTGCATTATCTATCTTATTAAATCTAATTTTTAGCTGGCTTTTTAGCCATCTCTTAGTCTAGTACCAACCATAACTTATCAATCTAAACATATTTTATTTTACTCCTTTACATCTCACAATATTGATAATATGATAAATTCACCTCCTTGTTGTCCAATAAGTATTTTTGCTATTCTTTTCCCTCATAACTCCCTCTCTCTAAAAATATTTCCTTTCCTCTACTCAGAGAAACCTCACTAGCATTTAAAGTTTCTGCCTAACTCTTGCCTGTTGCAGAAGATTTTCATTCAGTTCCTTCTCTCCTATCTGAATTCTCATAACTTATTTTTCGAGATAGGGCCTCACTATGTAATTCCAAGCTGACTCTCAAGTCAGGATCCTCCATCTCAGACTCCCAAGCTCTGGGATTACAAGAGTGTCTCAACATATCCAGCTTCTCACACATGTGCATGATTAAAATCAGTTTTTCGTGTTTCATCATCTTAGATTTTCAATTTATATATCTATATCCAAAAGATGTATGTATACATAAGATATATATGCTGTATCTAATATATATTTATGATCTAGGTAGGAAGAGAAGATATATATGCTGTATATCATAAAAATTCCTTAAAAATATATCAAATATCAAAAAAATGTTTTATCACAGGGCGGTGGTGGCACATGCCTTTAATCCCAGCACTTGGGAGGCAGAGGCAGATGGATCTCTGTGAGTTTGAGGCCAGCCTGGTCTACAGAATGAGATCCAGGACAGGCACCAAAACTACACAGAGAAACCCTGTCTTGAAAATACAAAAAAACAACAACAACAACAACAAAAAAAAATGGTTGTATCAACATCTCTAATGTAACTTCAGGGATTAGCATGAAAGTAAAACTCTAAACATTAAAAGGTAGGGCAAAGTTAAAATAGAACTGCAACATCAACATGTCCACAGGAACAGACTCTTCTAAATAGCTATATTTTCAGTGTCTGCTATACTGAGGCCTAGATTTGGAGATGGCAGAGCTTCTGGTCTCTATTCTGTAGCTCTCCACTGGCTCCTGGTTAGTCCATTTAATTTCTACTTTTGAGAGGCTTTGCATCTAATGACTCACCTACCAGGAACGATCACTTCAAATCAATGCATCACTACTGTCTACAGAAGCAGACAGTTAACCCTATTGCTGAAGTATAATTCAAACCACTGAGATTTAATTAATTCTGCAAAGTAAAATATACCAAATATACGGACTTACCTCTTTCAATTATAAAAGCAGCCAATGAACTGCTACATTTCAGATATTGCGAGTGGGTAGAAATTAGTTGACTAAATGTTTCTTTAACAAGCTGTGAAATCTTGGCATATTGGACTTGTCTCCCTTCTAGAAAAAAATAAAGCAGTACAAATTTGAAGAGAAATTTTTCCAAGAAATGTTTTATTTTTTGCAGTTACATTAGTTAATTTATAGAAACACATGGACAAATTTCCATTTTTTGTCATGGTTGTATTCAGTTGTAAAAGAATACAAATTAAGCTGGGCAGTGGTGGCGCACACCTTTAATCCCAGCGCTCTGGAGGCAGAGCCAGGCGGATCTCTGTAAATTTGAGGCCAGCCTAGGCTACAGAGTGAGTTCTAGAAAAGGCACAAAGTTACACAGAGAAACTCTGTCTCAAACAAACAAACAAACAAACAAATACATAAATAAATAAATAAACAGAATACAAATTATAGAGCTTTGTGAATAATTTCCTATGAATGATATGTCAGTATCAACCTCACTACCTGAACACTCTGCTTATGTTTGCTGAATTCAGTCTAGACATGACATTCAAACTCATGATAAACAGGGTATTTTTTTTTTTTTGGCTGTACATTACTGTCTATGCCACATATTGCAACATTCCACTTAATGACAATAATCCTCCCCAACTTATGACAATCAAAACACATTCATCATAGTCATCATGACACAAATTACTTAGAATCTGCCCCAATGAGAACCACTGCAACCCACAAAGTATTTGCACTTCTCATATAGTTCCACATTCCAACTAAAAAACTTCCTGACCTTGAAAGATGGTTCAAGTAATTCCCAGTAGTAACCAGAATCACTATAGAATAGTGTATATAACCAAGAATATAAATTAGTTACCCAGGAATCTTGATTTATTTTTAATTTTTTTAATATGATGGTGCCTGAAATAGCAAGGCAGAGCCCTGGAGACCTAATATTTTGTTAATTTACAACTGTGCATTGCTAATGAAAGGTCACTGTTCTAGAGGGTAAGCAATGGCAAAAGTCACTTACTTCAGTATTTCTCAAAGTTGGTTGTATAGCACTGTGTTTTGTTTCTTTGTTTTGTTTATAAGACAGCATCTCACTGTATAGGCCAGGCTGGCCTCAAACTCATGATCCTCTCGCCTGGCCTCTGGAGCTCTGGGGTTATATGCAAAAGGTTCTTAATTGATAAGTCTTTTCACCCTGAAGGCTTCTCTGCTGACGCAGCAATCCAAATTAAATCAGACCGAATTGGAATAGCCCAGGTTTAATGGGTAAAGCGTTCCCGGGTGATTCCCGGGCCCCTCAGAGAGGAGACCAGGACGACAGACCAGAAGAACCATGAGTCTGTTTTAGGGGGGGATGCAGCTTATATACCCTGTGGGAGTGGTCTTGAGCCTCTCTGGGGGAGGAGCTGTGTTTGATGGGCTTGAAAGGGGCAGGTTTGGGGAAAGAGATTGGGAAGGAAGTTGAGGTGGATCTTCCACCAGAACATTCCAGACTCTTTGGGTACAGGGATGCCAGGGTGCCAGGGGTTGAAGTGGAGCTCCCACCCAAACATTGATATTAAATTGATGGATGTTAATGGTTTATCAGGTGGTTCATAGTTCATTTAATATTTTCAAAGAAAACTGAAATGATTTTGCATTTGTGCAATGCATGTATATGAAATGTATGACTATTTAAATTTTTCAATAAATTCTTTTAATAATCATAATTTTCTAAAAGGCACACAAATGTATTAGCAGTCTAAGTACCTTGCTAAGTGGATATAACTTATTTTAAGTCCATTTATCTGTTCTTATTTTCATTGAACTTGCATTTTTATTTGTTAATATTATTAACACTATTCTTGAAACAAACCAGGTGAGTCATATTACAAAAAAGATAAAGAGTAAAAGGACAGTCATAAAATTATAAAATTAAACTTTGAGTTAAAGCTAAGTGAACTGCTAGTGGTTCTGTTTATCACCCAGAATTCATGGTACAGGAAAAGAAGCTTCCATTAAAATGTTTTTAATTATTCTTTTTTTATGGAAGAAAGATATAGATTCATAAGTTCCCCTCTCCAGATGCAGAACCACTACCACCAATTCTCTACAGGTATTTTGAAACACAATCTATAAATATGAACATACTTCATTGAAAAAATAAAACCAAGACCACACTAAAGCCTACTCTTTGTATTTACTTAGTCATGAACAATGAAGGTGGCTGTTAATTTTTTTTATTCTCTTTAATCGTTCTAAGAATGAATGTACTATATGGCTTGCATTATTTTGTATCTTATTTTATGATATAGAAAGTACACTGCAATTAGGGCCAACAGAATACAAATTATGGATATGGTAAGAAAATGTTTTGCTGCATATTAAAAACATCACAAAGAACATTTGAGACTCATCACTGTGCCAATATATGAGGAGGATATAGCTCAGTAGTAAAGTGCTTCCAATGTACTCCTGGGTTCAATCCTGAACACCATAAAAAACAAAACAATATGCTAAAATAGCTCTTCTCTTAATTTAAAGATTTATTTTTATTTATGTGTGTGCATTCTGTTTTTCTGTATGAATGCGCACATGTGGGGGGGGGGGCTCATGGAGACCAAAAGAGGAGGTGAGATCCCCTGGAGCTGGGAATTACAGGCAGTTGTAAGCCACCTAATGTGGGTGGCTCTGGGAAACATACTCCATTCCAGTCTTCTGCAAAAGCAGAACACGCTTTAACTGCTGAGCCATCTCCAGCCCCCTTGGTCTTAATATTGAAATAAATAATATTCTGAATATAATCAAATCAAATAATTACTAAATATCCTCTCAGCAAATGAGTAAAAAAAATGAGCAAGCACAATACTGTTTTCCCTGTACATGTGTGCTAGCTATTGAGGGAATAAAACAGCATCACAAGGTATTAGGAATAATGAGATGAAACCGTGACACACACAAAATCTGTTCACAATATCTTTTAAAGATATTTTAGTGTGTGTGTGTGTGTGTGTGTGTGTGTGTGTGTGTGTGTGTGTGATGTTGTAAATGTGAGTGCAGGTACCTGTAGGAAGCAGAGGTGTTGAATCCTCTTAGAGCTAGAATTACAGGCAGTTGTGAGTGGTCTGCTATGAGTGCTGGCAACTGAATTTGGGCCCTCTACAGGAGTGGTAGGAGATCTTAACTACTGAGCCATCTCTCCAGCCTTCTTATGCTACTTCTTTGACTACAAGTTGCTAACTTCAAGAGATACCCATTATCATGATAACCTGAATCTATTTTCAGAGCCAGTATACTACTGAAATACAGTCTATTAGAAATGTACTTTGAAGCAGACAGACCTTGATAACTGGCCCAAAAATGAAATGTTCAGTCAATTTTTTGTGGGTCTCAAATCTTTATTTTTTCTTCAAAAGCTTTAACATTCAATTCCTATTTTAACCCCATATATTTGTTTACTCACCCTTTTCTGACATTTGGCTCCAAAACTTAATTTCCAAAACTGGATTCTACTTTTGCATTATTAACTGTATCCTTTCTGACTCACATACTATGACAGGTTCTCCTAGGGTAATATGATTTAGATCCTTTATCAATTCTTTGAAATCTACCCCCTTGATCATTAAAGACATTCAGAGGCTAATAGGAATGGCAAAACCTTTTCTACCATAAGCAACCACTCTTGCAGACTGAGCCATCAGGGATGTTCATGAACTCTTACACCTCTGAGGTCAAGTGACCACACCTATCTCTTAGTGGATTTTGTCTCTTGAATGTGCTTATTTCCCTGGTCTGTCCATGCAAGCACACAAATAATTGAGACCTTTTTTCTTTGTCTTAGAAAGAGGACTAGAACAGCGAGGCTGACTAGAACCAAAGTTCTCAAACCCTAACCTCCAGGTCTAGAAAAATGAAATGAAAACTCTTTTCAACTTACAAATGCCTTCCTTAAAGTCTGAAGTGTCTCTCAAATATCATCAGTATAGGAATTAAGAAGAATTTCCTGCCTTCCAGGAGACAATAGGCCACCAGTCAAGGATACAATTGCTTTACAATATTGAATATGACAATCATGATAAAACCATGCAAGTTCTGATTTAATAAACACTTTCTATACGCCAGAAACTAATGTATTTTGTGCCTATCAACTCAATTCTCACAATAATTAGGTGAGGTAATTGCCATAATGGCAATTTTAAAAGTGAAGAAATTAAAGTACAATGAGAATTAGTTAGTTCTTGGTCACATAAGCAGCAATTTCAACTGAAGTTTTATACACACAAATATATACATATATAAACATGTACATTTACCTATATATTTAATCTCATCTATACATATATAAAATGTATATTTTTATATACATATATACATGAGTTTTAAAGATTTTATGTGTTTTGTCATCATGTATATGTATGTACCATGTACATGCTTTATTAACTTACCTCTTTATTAAAAGGATCCTGCCCACCAGTATTTCATGTAGTTCTGACAACTGAGACAAAGTTCTCATACCATCTAGGCAAGCACTCTAACACCAAGCTATGTCCAAGACCCCTTTCCCAATTACAGAGAAGCCTCACTACATTGACAGGCTGCTTGGTGGACTGGCAAGCCTTGAACTTGCTATCCTCCTGCCTCAGCCCCCAGAACAGCTAGGATTTATATATGGCTGTACCATCGGAACTGGCTAAAATCCCTTTTTAAATCTTTCCTTTCCAACCTTATTTCTCTCACTACAAGCAATTTTTTAAGGAACATTTCCCCTTTAATAGAAGCATGAAAGGTCTGAATAAAATGTTAAGGTACATTTTCATATCTGTGCACTTTAACTTTTCATCGGGTTAATATTCTACAAAGATCATGTCTTACCATATTGTACTTTTGAAACATATGCTGCTTCGGGTGTAACAACAGGTTCTGCAGGGATAGGAGGAGGTCCTGTAAATAAAACGAAGACATAAAAAGACAATGAAGTGGCAACCTTAGAAAGAACTGAGAGCCAGCACTTTACTGTTCTGCAGTAATAGTAATCCAAAGATGCACTCCAAAAAATAACAACCCAAGAACGATACATAATGGTTCTATTTTCTTTACACTTCTGTCAACTCTGTCATCATCAAATACTCACTGGCTCAGTTGGTCTTCCTATTCTGACATCAGCTGTGCAAACTAATTTCTGAGTTTCCTGATCTTAACAGCACAGCCTAGCTTCCTTTATAAAAGCTGCACCATTCTGAAACTCAGCATACTTCAGATACATGGGAACAATCTGTTTACAATAATACTTTGTAAAACATTTAAAAAATGTTTTATGAAAATGAGTAAAATTATTTTAAATGCTCTTATTAAGCTTTTAATAGGACCGTGCTACAAATTTTCTAATATTAGTCCTATTCTTTGCAAATGTTTTCCAGATCAGCCCTAAAAGCCACAGAGCACATGAAAAACAAGATAATGACACTGGGAGAGAGGGACACATGAGGAAAAAGATCAGGAAGATTTAAATGAAGAGACTCTTGAAGCTAAGGTTTTTTAACTTAGTTAAAAGAAAACAAGATGAAAAACCAGTTAAAGATACAGAGACAAGTAAAGACAGAGTGGTGATGTTATCTGACATCTCACACTAGAGAAAATGCTAACTGGAGTTAGACACATACTCCTGGACTTGAGAAACGCAAGCTGAAAACTCAGAAAGAAGGATTTAAAATCCATTTACTCAAGAGAATATGACTTAAGCAGAAAGAAAACTAGAGATTAAAATCTGCTTATTATGAACAAATAATCTCAGTAACTAAAACAAAAGTGTACAAGGAAAACTTCATTGTAAAATACCAGGTACAAATAGCCAAACAAAGTTGAAAACGAATAAAGAATTCAAAGTTGAAAACGAATAGAGAATTCACATACACAGATTTAGAAATTTATTCCAAAGCTGTGTAATCAAAACAATATGACAGTAATCAAAACAGTGTATTACTGGCATAAGGACATATACACAGACCAGAGAGCTCAGAAAGATATAATCTAGTTGTTTTTAACAGGAGTGCCAGGGGCATTTTTTTGACAAATGCTCCCATGAAAACTAATATTCACAAGCCGTAGAATAAAGTTGTACACTGGCATCTTATACAAAAATAAAAATTTATCAAAAATTTGTAAATGTAATAGCTAAAACTATAAAGCTCTAAAAAGAAACCACAGGGAGAAACTTCATGACATTGGATTTGGCAATAATTTCTTGGGTATGACACCAAAGATTATGGACAACAAAAGAAAACTGGATTTATCAAAAAATAAAATGTTTTATATATCAAAGGATACTACCAATAAAGTTAAAAGGTAACCCACAGGATGGAATGTTTTTATTTGTACATAAAGTATCTTATAAATACCCAGAATATACAAAGTTCTAAAAGTCACTAACAATAGAATTAGTTTAAAATGGAAGAAATGACTTTAACAGGATTTGTCTCTCCTCCTTAAAAAGATAATGTGCAATAAACACATCACCATCATCATCATCATCATCAGGGAAATTTAAGTCAAAACCACAAAAGATACTGCTTTACATCCTTTAATATGACTACTGACAAAACATGATTATATCTTTTTGTGATGAAAATGCAAGATCATTGTAACTATGAAACATTTCAGCAAACAGCAACTGAGAGAAATTATTCAAAATCTAATTTTTTAGTTGTTAAGTAATCCTTTATTAAGTCTTTCAGATGACTCCTTCTGGAAAATGACACATTCAAACACACTGTAGTCAGTTCAATTTACCTGCTGGTTCTATAACTCTTGGCTCAGCCTCATCCAGTTGTAGAAGCTCATCAAGAGCTAATTTTGCTGCATTGGATCTAGATTCCTTTTTATTTTGTCCCAGTCCAGTCTTGTACTGAATACCATCCACCACAGCACAAAAAGCAAAATATGGTCCCATAACATTACCTTGAAAAAGAACCAAGAATGAATGCTACAATAATTCATAGAATATTCTTGCAATTAATGTCTGAATATTAGGAAAATATTCCAGTATAAAATTCTAGAAAACTATTTAATATTAAATGATCTCATTTTAGTATAAACTCAACTTTGTGTAGACCAATTAGGGATTAAAATTATAGTTCTATCAGCCCCTAAACTGATTCTGTGGGTTCAAGAAGCTATATTGGCTGCAGATATAATGCAAACAATAAAGACAGCTTCAGAATACAGTATAATGTATAGCAATGGTTAGCACTCAAATATTTACTAAACTACTTGAGAGGTAATAAAATATTTGAAGACTTCTAGAAGTATTCATATTTAAAACTTCAATACAAATAAAATTAAATTTCTCTCATCTTTGGATGGCCCTATTAACTTTATAAGCTCCAAATTATAAGGGATACTTTTGGAGAAACTTTGTATATCCATTAAAGCATCATAGTAAGCAACTGAATCCATTACCACTCAGGAAAGGGAGGGTCAGAGAACATACAGAAAGAAACAAAACAAGAAAGAGAAAAGGCATCTTCATGAATTAAACTGAATGCCTATTCTTCTACAAATTCTCCAACAGGATTACCTTTACACTATTACCTTTACTTGGATTTTGTATTTGCCTCATGAAAAATGAAATTTAATCATCTTCTAAATTTACAGGTAGAACATTTTAATGTTAGGAATCCATACTAAATTTCTAAATCACTACTTTTTGGCTAGGGACTGTCTTATTTTCTCACAACCATGCTATATTAATTGTTTTTTTTTTTTTTTTTGTTTTTTTTGTTTTTTTTTTTTTTTTGGTTTTTCGAGACAGGGTTTCTCTGTGTAGCTTTGCGCCTTTCCTGGAACTCACTTGGTAGCCCAGGCTGGCCTCGAACTCACAGAGATCCGCCTGGCTCTGCCTCCCAAGTGCTGGGATTAAAGGCGTGCGCCACCACCGCCCTATTAATTGGTTTTAAAAGATACACTCAATAGTTTACTAGGAACTTGAATCTATATCTGGCTAACCTTGCTTTTTCTCCCTTACCTAAACATCTCTACTTTCCATTTTTCCATGTTTACCTGTATTTTTATCTAAACTACCAAACCAGAGAACATTTTACATTCTTAACAAGTGGCTCAGGTGATTCTTAGGTATATTGCATATTAAATTTGTTAGAAGTGTTCTGTATTAGAATGCTGAGATTTGAACCTCACATTGTTTACAACACAGGTTCACAAACGTACTGAATCATACTTATAACAAAACGAACACCACTGGCAATCTTCAGACCAGTGAAGCATTTACACTGGGCATTTTTAAAAATCTTTTTCTAATAGCTTACATTTTCTAAGGCTTATCTATTTGAGAATAGTGTAGGAACGCTAAGAAGTTAAACAAAGATTGAGACCACAGTTTACTTTATACTACAGTGCACATTTTTGTCATGTTAAGTTTACTGGTATTTCACCCAAAGAAACCTCTTAAAAATCTTCAGTAAAATTTCCAGAGCTTTAAATTATGTTGCAAATCTTTGTGATACATATAGGAATATACAGGCAAAGTTGCAAAATAAGAAACAAAACTCTATGCATGCACACAAATATTTTAAAGCTGTGTTTTTACTATCACATTTTAGGTCAATGCTTCTTTTTTTCTTTTTCAAGACAGGGTCTCTCTATGTAGCCCTGGCTGTCCTGAACTCACTCTGTAGGCTGGCCTAGAACTCACAGAGATCCACCTGCCTATGTCTCCTGAGTGCTAGGATTAAAGGTGTGTACCACTGTCCAGCTAGTCAATGCTTCTTAAAAGTACCTAATCTCTTATTTTCCCAAGTTCCTAAAGTTCTTACTTAGTGTCCACAACATGAAGAGATTAGAAGCCTCTTTCTGGTCTTAACTGATTATACTCCTGAATCCATCCACAGGTACAACATGGTAAGAGACTTTTCCAGGTTTAAGGGAGAGTGGAAGAAATGACAGACAAGTCTGCACATACAGCATCAACCACAGAAGCGCTCTTTTCAGATCAAATCCTTGAATTTCAGGGGCCAAATTTGACCATATTGTTTTCTAGGCATCACAGTCACAGAATGTTTCTTACACTTCAGGACAGATCCCTAACATTGCCAGAAATGTGTCTTTATTGTACAAGTATTTGCATCATAAAACACTCATTAGCCCTAATAATGCATATCGTAATGACTGTAGAAGCACTTATATGCCCTACTTCTATCAGGAAAAAATGCTAGCACTGGGATAATTAGACATAACTTCAAACTTGCCTGTTGTTACAGTCTCCTTAAGGTCAAGCTGAACGCGCTGCATTTGTGCATATTGGTGCAAGGCTGACACAGGATTTATCTCTCCACGTTTGTATTTCATTATAAATTCTTTAGGTATTTTTTTTGGAGGAAGGACAGGATTTGAAATAGATGAAAGACCTTTGGAAAGCAATGGCTCTGGAAAATTACCTAAGAACAAATGTTTATACTGGTCAATTTGGTTTAAAGAAAATGAACAAAAGTACTAAATCCTTCTTAAATAAGCATATCTTTCCCCCAAGTTCCTACCAGACGGTCTGGGCACACATATAAGCACAACCTGCTATTGTAAATGTCTTTTTTGTTTGTTTGTTTGTTTGTTTGTTTTTCGAGACAGGGTTTCTCTATGTAGCTTTGCGCCTTTCCTGGAACTCACTTGGTAGCCCAGGCTGGCCTCGAACTCACAGAGATCTGCCTGCCTCTGCCTCCCAAGTGCTGGGATTAAAGGTGTGCGCCACCACCGCCCGGCTGTAAATGTCCTTTGGCACACTGAGGACACATTGTACTGAAATATTAATGATATTAATGCTAGAAAAAAATATTGGAACTTTAGTAATGTTTTCAGAGAGAAGTTATTTTTACAGATGCGCTCACTAAGGCTTAGAATGGAAATGACACAGATCTGGTTTAGTTGGGACTACAATCTAGTTTGTGCTCTAATCTACTGCTATAATGCCTATCCCACTGAGTCACTGAACTGATTCCAATATGTTTACATTTACAATATGTTTGCCTCTACTTTATATTATACTAAGTGGTCTATAGAATACAAAGTACTTATTAGCCTAGTTCTTTCCCTGACACCTCATGGGCGGGTGTGTGTGTGCGTGTGTGATACTCTAAATAATTTAACAGTGAAGGTGGAAACTAAGATATGCAAGGTTAAAGAGTTCTACAGGCCACCTACTATATTGTAAGTCACAGTTACCAACTCCAAATGCAACAGGGCCACGGAGATGACAGACACACACCCCAAAACAAACAAACAAACAAACACTACACTTATTGGCGTTCCCAGGGTCTTAATGTGCCAAGGCAATTCTATAAGTAAAAAGGAAGTTGTACCTGTCACTTGTGTAACCTTGGATGCCATATTGGACAGGCTGCAACTTTCAGAGGAATAACCGGTGGGCAGAGTGACCGTCTGAGCTGATGACTGAACTGGCAAGTTCTTTTTCAGCATCTGAGCAAAGCTGGGGACCCTGGAACTCTGAAACCAGTCATTGTTTCCAGAAGTTTTCTCACCTGTTTAGGATGAAATTGGCAGAAAATAAAAAATCCCAAGGAAATAAGCTCCTGGAAGGAGGAAGAGAAACCCACGAAAACTTTTAAATCCACAGATTTTTTTTTTCCCCACACACACATAGGCTCCCATGGCTACTGCCAAATCCCTCTTTAACTGACCTCAAAGCTGAGTTGTGTTTTAACAGACAATGAAGTCTTCAGAATTCCTCCCCCAAGCTCAACTACAAAAGGGAATGGGGGGACCACGGGGTGGGTGTGAAAAGAAGGACCAGGAGTCTCCTCGGGACTGAGGGGCCTCGTCAGCAAGGTCTAGAGAGGTGAGAACAGGAGAGGACAGAACCGAACGGCGGCCCAGGCCAGCGCACCCCCGAGGCTGTCCTTCGTGCCCTCCCCGCCCAGGCTCGCAGGCAGGTGAGCGGCCAGAGGCAGGCCGAGCCGAGGGCCCGGGACCGGGGCTCGTCGGCTGCCGCCCGCGGTCGCCATCGCTGAGCTGCCACCGTCGACCTCTCGCCTCAGGCCTCTGCCGGGCACGCGGCCAGTCGCGTCTTTCAAAAGGCCCCTCGTGCTGACCCTGAGGAGTGGGGCCTGCGCCCCCCGCGGCGCCCGTCGTCCAATCAGCAAGGACCCCCGCTCTCGGCCCCGCCCAGACGCGCCTGGCGCACGCTGCACAGGTTCCAGGCCTGTCTCTATTCTGGCCATGGGCACGTCCGCAGCTGTCTACCTCTGTGGAAGACCAAGTCCCAAGGTTCAACCTCTTCTCCTACCCTGCCCCCGTCACCTGCTCATGGGGCTGCTTGTCCTCCCCCGAGTTGTCTACCCTTAGCGTGACCCCAGTCCTCACAGTGCATGGCATGGCTGCTTATCCCGGCCTCACTGAGGGTGACCCCAGCCCTCACAGAGCGCCATGTCACATCAGTTGTCTACACCTAGTGTGCCAGCCCTCACAAAACACCAGATGGCTGTCTAACCCTGCCTAAGTGTCTCTACCTAGGAGGACTTCCCCAGGGTCCTTCCAGGCAGCCAGGGATACCTGAGACTTGTTTCAAAGACACTTTATCTCTAGGTAGGAACTGAGAAGGGCCCAGGGGTTAGACCTTTGACAAGCAGAAGCTCCACTAGTGTGGCCCCAAAGAACCATAAGGAAGTCAGATGTGAGGCTGGAAGCAAATGGCCCTAATATGTGGGTGACTGATTCCAACCCCTCCCCCCAAAATACACACATTTTTTAGTCTTTTTTTTTTTTTTTCCTCATAAAAGTCGAAAGGGAACCTAACCAAGGTGTTAGCTGATAGGTAATTGAAAATATTTTAAACAGTAAATTACCAAGTGTTGGCATGCAATCAAGAAGGAATTCAAAGTATTGAGTTTTGTTAGCACAAAACTTACATTTTGATGCATCTGCTCTTTTGTATGTATGGGCAATTTTCTCAAGAATTAGAGCTATTTTTAAAATTAAGGGAAGAGAAAAGGACAATAGGATTGATGGCCATTTACCTAGTGTAGCAAGAAATAATATTCATCCATAAGTATGTAATGAAATCGAAGACAAAATCCCATTCTTGTAAGTAACATTTGCAATAAGTATTTTTCTATAGTTATTATCAAGATGTGTTGATTAGTTTGCTTGAGCAAAAGCCCATTCATAACTAATAATCCAGAAATTTTTGTTGATAAGAATAAAGATGAGAGTAAAATGTTTAATAACAAAACCCAGTTATATTAAGGTCAAATAGTAAAGGTAGATATGGAACAGAAGTTGAACGAACAAAAGAAATATAATGTAATATATATATATATATATATATATATATATATATATATATGGAGAGAGAGAGAGAGAGAGAGTCTCTCTAGGTGGGTAAAGGCACCTGCTACAAAGCATAACTTAAGTTTGATCCTTAGAAGGAGAGAATTGACTCCTATAGATTCTCCTCTAACCTTCACACTCACACGTGTACACACACACACAATAAGTGAAATTTTAAAATACACAATTTGCAGAAAAATTATGACAGTAGAGCCCCTCTGTTTCCCTTGTGTTACCTTGTATAACCATGGCAAATTTATCAAAACTAAGAAATTAACACTGATACGAAACATTCATTTGGATTTTAGAGTTTCCCTACTAATGTCCAGTTTTTCTCTCAGGATTCAGGTTGCCACATACATTTAGAAATTGTTTCTTTTGTTTCCTGTGGTCTATGCTAATTTTTTAGTCTTATTTCTCATGCTTAGATATGTTTGAAGAGTACAGGTCAGGTATTTTTTTTGAATAGCCCTCTCTAGCTGGAGTAGGTATCTGAGAGACAAGAAAAAGAGGTAGCCTGTGAGACATATTTACTGAGACTTACTAACTGGAAGGCTAACTAGGTAGACAAAGTTACTAGCAGAGTCAAATGCCCAGTGGTTGCAGGACTGGACAGGTAGCGTGTCTCTCACGGCCTTGAATGAGGAAGCCCAGGTTAACACGGGTAGAATCCTTTCCTCATGCTTTGCTCTGATGGCTGAGGCAGCAGTATTTCTCTTTCTTAGTGGTTCTCCTTAAGAGGCTAGTTGGCTGTAACTCCCATTATGAAAGGCAGGAGTCCTCAAATAACCCTTCCAAACATGTCGATTCAGCCAGCATTCATTGTTCCCTTGTTTTGGAGACAGTAAAGGCATTCCAGGAACATGGTGATAAAAGTCCTCCCCATTTCTATGATCATACACCCTCAACTTTTGCTGGTCTGATGCTTTTTCATAATTATATATGGTTATAGAAATTATGTAGAGGTGAAGGAGAAAGTGGAAGTAAACTAATATCATAAAGGGTTTCCCACTAATTTTGCTTAGAAAATATTAAGTTACAAGAAGAAGAAGTTAGTTGAAGAAGCATTGTCTTAACCTTAACTCCAGATAAATAGCATGCTAACCTAGACCCCCTAGAAAACGATAGGAAGATAAGAAGAGTGCAGCTGAACTTCAAACAACACTAGGATTTAGATGTGCTGAGGATGTTTCAGGTCAAGATTTGTTCCCCAAGACAGAGTTTATCAAGCACTATTCACATATCAAAACTAATATACCTCTGCCTGGCTAACAGCTGATCATAAAACCCTGTGCTTATTAACAGGGAAGAGCATAGTTCTGCCAGGCAGCAGTGACCCTGGTTAACAGCTGCCTCAAAGAACAGCTGTGGCTTATTTCACATAACTGTAACAATATCTTACTTTGTACATCTCTCACATGTCCAAAGTCTTGCAGTTTTCTGTCTCTGTAAGGCAGGTCTAACTAACCAAAGTGAAACTTGGGGCCATGAATCTAAAGGCAACTTACCTATATAAGCCATAAAAGATTTTTCTTCAGGGCTAGTTCCCCTTTGTGCATTAGCCAAAATTAGTCCTGGGCTATTAATAAAAAACTCAGTGCCAGCTATTGGTATAAATTCTGAAAGATCAGAAAGACAGAACAAGCCACAGCTAACCTCACCTTGCCAACTTCTCAGCCGATCCTGTTTCCTCAAACTGGAAGCCTCTGAGTCCTCATCTGAATGGATCTCAGCTGAACTGCTGCTAAAAGCCTAAAAGCTTAAAAGCCTCTAGTTCCTGGTCCTCATGGCTTATATACCTTTCTGCTTCCTGCCATCAGTTCCTGGGATTAAAAGCATGTGTCTTTCCCAAGCAAGACATGAGACCTCAAGTGCTGGGATTAAAGGTGTATGCCACCACACCTAGCTCTGTTCTCAGTGTGGCCTTGAACTCAAAGAGATCCATCTGGATCTCTGCCTCCTTCATGAATGCTAGAATTAAAGGCTTGTGTTACTACTGCCTAACCTCTATGTTTAATAGAGTGGCTGTTCTGTTTTCTGACCCCTAGATAAGTTATTGGGGTGAACAATCACACTACTTCTGTCAATCACTCATCCGTTTTTTTGTTTGTTTGTTTCTGTTTCTATACTACTTTTTCATGTCTTGTCATTCTTAGTAAGTAACATTTGGGCTCTGGCATCTTTTTAATTTAGGTAAATTAAGATTCATGCATGTGGGCTGGAGAGATGGCTCAGCAGTTAAGAACACTGGTTGTTCTTCCAGAGGATTTGGGTGTTGTTGTTTGTTTTTACTCTTTTCTTTTTGTGGGCCCACCACTCAGCTCCCAAATAAATCACATGGAGTCTTATTATTTCTTATATATGTCCAGCCTTAGTCTGGCTTGTTTTTAGCCAGCTTTCCTTAACTTAAGTTACCCCATCTACCTTTTACCTCTGGGCTTTTATCTTTCTCTTACTTCTGTGATCTTACTTGCACTTACTCTGTGGCTGGCTGGGCTGGCTGGGTGGCTGGGTGGCTGGCCCCTGAAGTCCTCCTGTCCTTCTCTGGCTCCTTCTTCTGGCTTCTCCCAGATTTTTCCTTCTATTTATACTCTCTGCCTCAGCTCTACCTATCCTTTCCTCTGCCTCACTATTGGCCATTTAGCTCTTTATTAAACCATCAGGTGTTTTAGACAGGCAAAGTAGCAAAGTAACACAACTTCATAGGGTTAAACAAATGAAACATAAAAGAATGCAACACATCTTTGCATCATTAACACAAATGTTCCACAGCATAAACAAATGCACCACATCTTCAAATTATATTCTACAATGTTTGGTTTCAATTCCCAGCACCCACATGGCTGCATACAACTGCCTGTAACTCGAGTTCAAGGACTTCTGAAACTCTCATACAGACATACATGCAAGCAAAACACCAATGAACATAAAATAAAAATAATTTAAAAAAAGTTTCACCATGTTATTGTGTAGGGTTGATAACTTTTTTAATTGCAGAGTTGCAATCATTGGCAGTATATTGTGCCACTGCTTACATGTTCACTTGTTGAAAGCTATCTTGGTTGTTTGCATTTGGGCAGTTATGAACATGTCATTGTAAAGAAATTTATATATGAATTTTCACTAATTAGGTAAGTACCTAGGAGTGTTGCTGGGGAAATTGGTAAATGTATATTTAACTTTATATGAAACCATCAAACTTCCAAAAATGATATAATTTTTGCATTATTAAAAACAATCAGTGGTAAATCCTATTTTACATTATAATAGGTATATAACTGTGGTTTAAATACGCATTTGTCTAATGACCAGAAACCTTTCGTCAAGATAGTTGTGTAAAATCTTGATGACACATGGCTTTAAAGCCCATGCTTGGGAGCTGAGGCAGTAGCACCACCAGAGTGCAATTGTTTGAGGATATTCCTAACAACATAGTGAGATTGTAGCCTGGCGGTGGTCTTTTGGAAGGAGTGAGGTAAGCCCTAATGGTGTCAAACAAACAAACAAACAAACAAACAAACAAACAAACAAACTGTGGAAATTTAATTTCTAGAAAATTCCTAGATGATAAAATATATTCTATATTACCAAACATTTTAAACTTATATGTTATTGCCATGCTGCTTCGCAAGAATAGAAAGAAAATGAAGGGGTATGGGAAGGAAAGGAAAAGAGCTCTCTCTTGCCGGGTTGTGGTGGCACACGCCTTTAATCCCAGCACTTGGGAGGCAGAGGCAGATGAATCTCTGTGAGTTCGAGGCCAGCCTGGTCTATAGAGTGAGCTCCAGGACAGGCACCAAAATGACACAGAGAAACCCTGTCTCGGAAAAAAAAAGATCTCTCTCATCCAGGAGTCTATTTTGCTTTTCCTGTTGTCAAGAAACTTTGGACACCTTTCATAAAGCCAAAATAACCACAGAGAAGATATCTCAAAATGTTAACAAAAATAATGATGTTTATGTAGGTCCAAAAATGGTTTATAACCATGAATTTTAACACGTTTTTAAGGGATAAATTATGTTTTAAGTTTAAATTGTGTGCTTAAGAGATTTATAAAACAGAAATGCCTCTAACCTGTTAGCCCCATGGTTAGCTGAAGGACAGATCACTTCCTGGAATGCTGGGGGCTGTTGGTGCGTATGATAACAAGGCCAGTGTTTCCACTTCTGTAACAAGGCTGGTTGCCCCAGTTTCACAGGCTATGCTTGATCACGTGTAAGTGGGAAGTACTTAGGCAAGAAGTATGTCAGGATGTATGCTTGCCCATGATCGGATGAAGGCAGGAAGTACTTAACCTTGCAGGTTTTGACATTATAAGCCTCTGACTAGTGTAATTTCCCCACCATACTCTGGGAATCTAAGGTATGGACCTGGCCAATGTCCATCATCCTGGCCAGTATTTAATAACACTTGCTTCAAATTTGGCTTAAAAATTGTGGTAGTGGTCTTACTTTCCCACAATAGGATTAACAGTTTCTCTCATTCCCAAGTCTAAACCATATCTCTCATAAATCCAACTTACAACTTTTGTTTTAAATGAAAGGAAATTCTTTAATTTTTAAAACTTATAAATTTTACTCTTGAGCAATGCAACTTAAAAATAACTCACAGGATTCTTTTTTTAAATTGTTTAAAATTCATTTTAAATGTCAATCACAGAGCCTCCTCTTATCCCTTCTCCTGCTCCCCCACCTTCCCCCCAATCTCTCATCCCCTCCTCCAACAGGGTGAGTTCTCCCATTGGGGGACAGCTAAGCCTGGTATACTCAGCTGGAGCAGGACTAAGCCTCTCCTCACTGCGTCAAGGGTAAGCAAGGTGTCCGACCATAGGTAATGGGATCCTGAAAGCCAGCTTATGCAACCAGGCATAGACCCTGATCACACTACCAAGGGCCCCGCAAACAGACCCAGCCACATCACTGTTTCCTGTATGAAGAGGATCCAGTCCCCATGCACGTTCCACAGCTTTTGGTCCAAAGTTCGTGAGTTCCTTTGAGCTTGGTTCAGTTGTCTCTGTATGTTTCCCCATCATGATCTTGACTCCCCTTGCTCATATAATCCCTCTTCCCTCTTCAACTGGACTCCTGGAGTTTGGCCTGGTTTTTGGTTGTGAATCTCTGTATCTGCTTCCATCTGTTACTGGATGAAGGCTCTATGATGACAGTTAGGGTATTCACTAATCTAATTACTTGGGTAGGCCAGTTCAGACACCCTCTCCACTATTGTCAGTAGTCTAATCTGGGGTCGTTCTTGTGGATTCCTGGGAATTTCCCCAGCACCCGGTTTCTCCCTTACCCTGCCTCCCTCTATCAAGTTATCTCTTTCATTGCTCTCTCCCGCTCTGTCCCTCTCCCAGCTCAACCATCCTGTTCCCTCATGTTCTCATCCCCCATGCTCTCCCCTCTATTGCTCCCCCTTATCCCCAGTTTACTCATGGGTATCTCCTCGTTTTCCCCTTCCCAAGGTGATCCTTCTTGTTTCCTATCTTCTCTGGAGCTGTGAGTTGTAGTCTGATTATCCTTCGCTTTACCTCGAGTATCCACTTATGAGTGAGTACATACCATATTTGTCTTTCTGAGTCTGGGTTACTTCACTCAGGATGATATTTTCTAGTTCCATTCATTTGCCTGCAAATTTCATGTAAAATCTATTTTCTCTATTGTATCTTCAATGCCAGAGATCCTCTCTTCCATCTCTTGCATCTGTTGGTTATGCTTGCATCTGTAGTTCCTCTTCATTTACTTAGATTTTCCATTTCCAGCATTCCGTCAGTTTGTGTCTCCTTTATTGTATTTCAATTTTCAAGTCTTGAACTGTTTCCTTCACTTGTTTGCTTTTTCTTTTTTGTTTTGTTTTGGCTTTCTTTAAGGGATTTATTGATTTCTTCCGGTTTTTTTCTTTTTTTCTCAATTTCTTTAATGGAATTTTTCATTTTCTCTTTAAAGGCCTCTATCATCTTCTTAAAGTCATTTTTAAGGTCATCTTCTTTTGCTTCTACATTGGGATGTTCAGGTCTTGGTGATGTAGAATCACTAGGTTCTGGTGGTACCATATTGCTCTTTATGTTGTTGAATGTATTCTTGCACTGGCACCTACCCATCTCTTCCTCCAATTGGTGCTAATAGTGTCTGTGTCTCAAGGAGCCACTCTTGGTCTCGTTGGAGCTGGCAGAGTCTTGTCTCAAGGAGCAGCTGCAGTTTTGGAGGATGAATGGGTTTAGGGGGTGGAATGGGGTTTGTAGGTTACAGGGTCCAGTGGGGGGGGTGGTAGTCAGGCCTGCCTGCAGGAGTCCAGCCTGCTGGATTGCAACTGGGGCTGCAATGGGTGGGGTGTGGGGCACTGGTTGTGCCCTTGGGTCTAAAGCCTAGAGGCTGGGTTGATCAGCTAGGAGAACAAAGACTCACCTCTTGATCCATTGGATCTGGCTGTCTGTGTCTCAGGGAGCAGCTGCAGTCTCAGAGGATGGGTCCAGGATTCTCATATAACCATTGTAAAGATATTTAATCATAATATTTTTTTTGAGAATCCTATATCAACAGCTAGGTATGTCCCATGCTTTCTTTGAGTTTCTATTAATCTCTGTGCTTAAAGTCTATACTAAAAATGCATTTTAATAAATTCACAACTCCTGTAATGGCTTGTCCAGAGTCACCCCCTAACATCTTTAAATTTTATGTTATGGGCATATGGCAGCCAGCATCCATGATCAAATAGGATCAAGCCAATACAAAAAAATCTGCCTTTACCTGTGTCTAATGTAAGATTCTTCCTGCTAGACTTGGGGTTGGGGAAGACTGTTTTAGAGCCTATACCCACAATCAGCACGTGTAAACAACCTGAAAAACTTAGTGAGTGCCCTCAATCCTACAAAAAAATATATATTTTGATATTTCCCACTGGAGGTCACTTTTTTCATCTTCCAGTTTATGTTTAGTCCAGGCTCAAATGCAGAAAACTATCAGGTCAAAGGATGAGGCAGTTGCTTATCTGTATGATCAAAGATGTTTCTTTTGGTTTCTTCTTTATCTTTTCCTCATGAGCAGGTATGAGAAAAAAGGCCCTAACCAATGTGTCCTTCCCACCCTATGATTAATGCTTCTTGTATTTTGTCTGGTTAACTTTAAATAAGTGGTAGAAAAATGTGGAATAAACCTCAGGGACAATCATTAGACCTAGAAATTAGCTGTAGCATGCACCACTTAATTCCAGAGTTTCTTTGGTTGACAGAAGAGACCCAAGACTCAAAGGTTTACAGGGAGTCAGGGTAATTTTGAAGATACCTTAGTCACCAGGGACTAAGCTTCCTGACATGTAGGGTGCCTTGATTTGCAGTGATCAAGCTTTATTCTTTTTTTGCCCCCATAAAAGGGGTATGATTGCCTCTCTCAGATCTTGTGATTCTTCTTGGGATGATCAGAAGGGGAACCCAAAAGTAAGAACTGCCTATTTTGACAAGACATGTTTAAGGCATGAGAAAACAACTTCCCTTCAAGAGACCAGTTGGTATACTGTATAAATTGTCTCGGAAACCAAAAGAATCCATCTTGGAAATATGGTATTGGCTCTAGTCTGATACAGGAAATGTAATGACTGTATCACATGACAATAGGGACACCCAGGAAACATAATTGCACCCTACCTTTAAACAAACAACAAAAACAAACACCACAAAAAATGAGCACTGGAGTTAGCTTGCCACAGATATAGCAGGAATTACATATGGAACTGGGAACATGACCCTGAGGTATGAAGTCCCCAAACAGCAAACTAAGGAAGTGGAGGAGACAGAAAAGAGCAAGGGACACCATGGTCTCAATCCAAGGAAGGGGGTCCATATGCCTTACCACCAGTGGTAACTGAAAATACTGAAGTATGTCATTGGATCTTGTTTGCTCTATGACTCCTGAGTCATCTGGGACAAGACACCATGAAAGAGTTGGGGTGGGCAATTGGGCACCCGTTGGCACTGTTAATTTTGTATCACACAGAAAAACTTAGGAGAAAGCATTCCATGCTACCATTCTGTTCCATCCAAATGAAATAATCAAGGTAATGCCATCCTGTCCCAACTTCATGTCTGCCTGTTCACTTCTCAGCCTTCCACCCCCCAACAGATATTTCTGCCTTGGGAATACTTCAGGGACTGTCTATGACCTTGATGATGGTCCAAATGTATTATGTAGTGTCTGGAAGATTCCTCTAAGTGTGCAAGGAAAGCAAATGTTAAGAGGCTTCTCTAAATTCCCCACTAACATGATATACCCCTAGGCAGTGATGCAATTATGTTTTTTTTCTTTAAAAACATGGAACCTCTGAAATTGGGTACCAAGAGACTTTTCACAGTGATGAGCCCACTCTTGGTCTCACCATTAGTAAAAAAGGACTCAAAACTTTTAATTGGTTTAATCAGCATGGCCATCAGTAACTATCTCACGGATAGTGTGGGCTGAGACAGTATCTTTCACTTTCTGTATTAGCAGGCATTTTAGTCCCTTAGAAACCAACATGTTAGAAACAGTTAAACCTGACAAAGTTTCAGCAGCCTTGTGTGTACATCTACCCACTTAGATTATCAACTGACTAGGAACCACATAATTTAAGGTCTAAGTCAGTGGGTTTTCAACCTGTGGGTCACAACCCCTTTGGGGGTTGCATATCAGATATCCTATTTAATAAATATTAAATATTTATTTTACTAATCAAAACAGTAGTAAGATTACAGTTACAAAGTAGCAATGAAGTAATTTTATGGTTGGGGCCACCACAACATGAGCAACTATATTAAAGGGTCACAGCATCAGGAAGGTTGAGAACCACTGGGTAAGTGCTGGTGTTACAGGGACCTCACCAGAGATGACCACTCAGACATGTTTGTAGCCAACTGAAGTCTTTATTCCAGTTGGCTGGGACTACACCCAGGTATACAGGACCTAACTGTTGCCTAAAGTGTTTAGGATACAGGGGTTTTGGAGGCAAAATCCCCATCTGGTAATCTTGCTTGGCAGCTGCAAGGGGAAGTTTTGGGCAAGAAAGCACTTTAACAGAAGCTAAGATAAGCAGTTAGCTGGAGGGGATGGTTTGTACAACAGAAGCTAAGTTAACTGGATCATCTGGATCTCAGGCTCCTAGAATACAGTTGGGTAATCTCTCACTAGATTTTCCATCAAGATCAAATTTTAGTTAAATCTAAAATAGCTCCAGCATCACAAGATGAAGAAACTTCTGCACTGTCTTGCCTCTCACTGGCACTATTTTGACCAGGGACTTGCAGGCCTAACAATGCCAAGATGCTTTGCTCTCCTTTCTTCCCCTAAACAGGATGATCCAAGGTCTCCACAGAACTGAGAATAGCAGTGATGTATGAAAGAAGTGGGAGTCCAGAATCTTGGAATATGCTCACATGTTCTGTCCTCAGAACTTTTAGGATTCCATCTGGGTTGCAATGTTACAGGAAACTTTGGGAAAGCCCATGTTGGATGCTAGATGTTATCGAGGAAACTGGGGTTCCCTTTTACAAGTTCTTAGTTTGTTAATAATTTAATAAAATGGACTCAGAAGTAAGTTTGGGGGCAATTTTAGTAGTTTAAGAAAAACAGGAAATGGAGGTCACCAAGTAGACACATGACGGGCATGGCAGAAAGGGAAGAGCACTGTTAGCTTCAGAAAAGAGAAAGCCCAAGAAAGCATGCTGATGAATATTGAAGAGAAAAAGAAGAAAAAGAAAACTTATACTTCCTGAGTAACTCTGAAAGCAGGCAGGATTAGCAGAGCTACATAGAGGCAGCTCTGGAAGGAACTGTATGGCAGCAGTTTCTGGGAAGGTCAAGTATATTACCTCATTAGATAATTATTCCTCTTATCTCCTACCCACAAATTCAGGTGAATCAGGATTCAAGGGTGGGCTCCTGAAGAGGTGATAGGTACAGCAGAAGTAACTTTTATTTGAGTTTAGGTCCCTAAAGGGCAAGGGAACACCTTAGGCTGCAGGTGACAGCATGGAGTTGGGCTTCTGTCACCACTACTATGTGTGTGTGTGTGTGTGTGTGTGTGTGTGTGTGTGTGTGTGTGTGTGTGTTAATTTCATAACTTATGACCTTGATACCAGTAATAATGAAAATCTCTACAGAAGAAAAATATATGCTAGCAAAACATCAGAAATGAATGTTTAGCACAATACTAAACACTCTAACTAGCAGCACTTGATATACAAAACAATATTCCCTTTGAACTTGCATTTATTCTGAGTTCAAACTTTGTAGCTGCCACTTTCTAGCACTGCTCCCAGAGATACAGGGGTTGTCATATTGACAGCAGTTGTTCTTTTGGGTGCTTTCCAATAGCACTTTACTAAAAACAGAAACATCTCTCAACATCTGGGAGTTATGAGGACTTCCTTATTCCAAAAGGATATTTGTGAACCTCCCATCAGAATGTAAAACAAGGCACCCAGGGAACTGGAATCTCCCCTAGGAATCATGCCTAGAGAAAGAGTGAAAGATAATTTAGTGCCAATAATTTCATCTTTCAGGAAAGATGATGGGTCAATGATAAGTAGGACTACACTTTTCCCAGAACTCTTAAGAGAGGTATAACTCTTGCCCTCTATTAAACCTAAATGATATATATTTAAAATGGGATCAAATAGGAAACTAGTTGATTTTTGTTGTTGTTGTTTAGAATTAACTTTCTGGTAGTATTTTCTTAGCCTTTATAACCAAAATAGGTACATAATGTGCTTCTCTGGTAAGCTTGATTAATGAAATATTTCAAAGATACCTCTGGGGACCAGTTGTTGGGGGTACTAGAGAGGATTCAGAGGTTGACATATGACAGACTGTTATTGGACTTAGTGTCAACAGCCTGTGCCCCAACAAGCCATGTTTGGCTACCTGTCCTTGATAATCTGATTACAAGACCCAAATCAACAGTGAAAGGAAAGAAAAGACAATTTTATTCCATGTAGTCACAGACGGAAGGGGGACAAAGATCCAACCACACCCCCAGGTGTACCATCTGGGTCCTGAAGTGTGGCTAAACAGTCCTGGACCAATCATTTGGCTCTATCCTCCTGCAAGGGGGTCTGTCAAGTTGAAAATCTCTTTCCAGGAGAAGTTTCCTTTCTGTCTATCTCAGGTTTTAGGATTTCTCTCAACATGAGATTTTTCTGGAGAAATTCCAATTCCCCGAGATCTATCTTTTCAATAGTGAGTGAGCCAAATTGAAAAGCACAAGTGTCATTTCTGAGTATCTTCATTTCTGCCAAGCCAGTTACACAATGAGATGGCAAAAGGATAAAGAACTGATGCCAACAGTTAGTTCCCCTTTATCACTGTTTACTAGACATAGTCCTGTGAGTGAGCATGTGGCTTTTCTGGAGGTTTGTTCTATTATTAACACTCATCTTTATGCAAAGGCCTACCAGAAGTTTCCTTACAGTTTCTTCAGTTCTGCTGTATGCCTAACCTTTAGATTGTCCTGACTTGGCCAAATTTCCAACCTGAGTAATCAACAATATACCTACTTTTGAATATTTATTTATTTAGATACACTGAGGACTGGTGGATTATTTTAGATACTGTAATTCTTTTAAATTATTTTTAGTATGCCTACACATGTACTAGTGTTTTTCACAAATGTACATTAGACATACATGTATGTTATGTTATATAACATTTATATCTTATAAGCATAAAGGGTTACACACATACTACACATGATTAAATAAAGTGTAATTATAAAAATGAGCATCTGTGTACTCACCAGCAGAGAAGAACAATATAGAATGGCTCTGAAACCTCTGAAACCTTTTTCCTGGAACTATTTTTATTAAGTACATTTATGCATTTAAATTTTTTACACGTACTTTCTACAAAAACATATGGTAACTGTGAAACAGAAGGAGCACATACACATTAACACACTAGTAAACGAGAAAAAGAAACAACCAACCATGGACTGAAGCCATTATTGTGACTTTATTACAATAGTTACAAACAATATTTTTGTGGTATACAATCATCACAATTACTCAAATTATATACAAATAGATATTTATACAAGTCTACATAAAAAAAATAAATGACCCCCCAATCACATTATCAACAAGATTTTTTTCTAAAAGTTATGGCCAATAACAAAAAAATTCACAGTTACTCTGCAAATATTTTAAATGCAGAATCATATTGCACATAAAACAATCATAAATTTTATGTGTATATTTTAATGTAATTTTCCACAAAATTTATATTTTCATGCAATACTTTATTGTATACAGAATGGTAGAACTAGAATAAACAGATTAACTTACAAACTGTTACAATAATGGACACAAAATTAGAATTATTTTAAAGTAATATTTAAAGTTATGCTGAAAAAAAAAATCCAGTGTAATAAAACTTAACGGACACAATCAGGTTTTTTCACAGATCAAGCTACTATTCTAGTGTTCTTCTTTGTCTTTTCCTTTCTTTTCCTTTTCATCTTGCAGTGCAGTACCAAGTTTTTTGATGAGAACGGACAACACCTTGTCCAGTGGGTCCATCACTCCTCTCTGAAGCCATTTGGGAATAGTGGTCCTGGCATGGTGAAAGCCCAATTTTTGAAGAATATAATCAACACCTACTGGATCAATCTTTCTTCCAGTCCAAGAAATTAATCTAAAATAGTAATTAGAAATGGTCATTGTTAAGGCATATGATGCAATTGCATAGTCCTGAGGGTAGGTCCATGAACATTATTGCATTCCCTTTAATATAGTCTGGGTAAATACTTCAGCAGATATATTTGAATATTTGAGTCTAAAAGCCTCAGATCCGCTGTAATAGTTTTCTGAAAATAACTTATTGGTGATAATAAGTCTTTGACATACTACATACAGCAATAATATTGATGCAATTCCAGTGTGCTAAATTTCAGGCCTGTTACATGGTCATTTAAAATTACATATTTAAAAGGACAACTGGTTAAAGGATTTCATAAGCATGTGGTTGTAATAAGAGAAAAGTTAAAATTTACTGAGTGATATGTGCTGAACATGTTTGAAAAAAGAACCATTTTCTCCTTGATCTTGACATTTCCTTTCATGAGGAGGACAGGCTACTGGTGACTCATTTCTTGGACTTTCCGTCTATACTGAAGATTTATCTGACTGGTAAAGTTAATAGAAGAACTGAGTGGTATATTAAGTACTTCCTGATTTTTTTTGGGCGGGGGTGGGGGGGGAGGCTACTCATATTGGTCTGTTCCTGCCTCATTTCACGGGCTTGAAAAAGGTTATTCCCAGGCCTACAGCTAGGTGAGTACACAGGTAGGTAGTACCATTTTTTCAAAAGTTTCATGAGGAAACTATAGAAGGAAAAGAAGGAAGGTCTTTTAGACTTGACTACTGAATTGCTCTGTGGTAAAGCCAAGCTTGGAGCCAGAGCTGGTAACAATATTCTTTAGTATTCTATACTATTCATCCTTTAGTCATGAATTTGTTGAAAACAGATTATAGTAACTTTATATTCACTTGAAATTTCATTTATAGTCAACTTAAATACACTCTGAAGACATTTAGTTCCATTATAATTTAGATTTACAAATCTAAAATGTATCTTCCAAATATTTTACTGCATTTGTACCCTGAAAAATACTTATGTTGGCCCAAGTAATAGCAATGTTAAGATTTCTCATAACAAAATGTTCTGTTGATTTAGTTAAGGCAAACTTTATTGAATAGACATTACTAACAAGCCATATCTGTACAAGATAAAATTTTGTTGTTTTGGAGTTATTTTGTGATACAAATATGTCTGAATAATCACTTAATTTAAATATATTATCTTGCAGAATATTGGGCTAGAGTCCATTTTTGGATACCATCCAAAGATTTGGAAAGTTTTGAATAACAAAGCAGATGAGAAACAACAGAAAGAATGTTAATCACCAACAATATACAAAGCAGGTACCACTAATTATAACAACCACTATAATGAATATTAGAAAATATTTTTGAAGATTTGATATGAAAAGTAGTTGATATATCATGACTGGAAAAATGTGACCATTTTTAATTTAAAAAAAATGAAAAGAAACTATTATCTGATAGCATTAAGTTCAGCATTGTAGGCATAGTTTTATATTGTTTAACGTGCAAAAAGAAGACACAGTGACACTGTGGAACTGTCATAACATATATCCTGTAGGAAACTCTGATGGCTCCTTATTAATGATGTATGATTACTGTACTGGCTGGTTTTGTGTGTCAACTTGACACAAGCTAGAGTCATCAGCTGAGGAAATGTCTTGATGAGATCCAGCTGTAAGGTATTTTCTCATTTAGTGAACAAATGGGGGAGGGTCCAGCCCATAGTGGGTGGTGCCATTCCTGGGCTCCTGGTCCTGGGTTCTATTTGCAGGCTGAGCAAGGTACAGGGAGCAAGCCAGTAAACAGCTCCCCTCCATGGCCTCTGCATCAGCTCCTGCGCCAAGATCCTGCCCTATTGGAGTTCTTGTCCTGACTTCCTTCAGTGATGAACAGTGATGAATAATGTGGAAATGTAAACCAAATGACCATTTTCCTCCCCAACTTGCTTTTTGGTTATGGTATTTTGCTGCAGTAATAGAAACCCTAACTAAAACAACTAATGGGTCTTGTTACTGTGGCTGTCTAAACTTAAAAGCAAGGTCCTCGCAAGAAGGTGAAGAAAGACAACAGCATAAGGAGTTACTCTCATCTAGTGATTGATCAAGAAATGACAACCCTGGCAGATCATGGCAGCTGAGCTGCTCTCAATGTATTTGCTTCACCCAGGGAACCTTACGAAAACAAAATGAAGTGCAGAATAGCAGCCAAAGATGAAAATTACCTGTGACTGACTGTAAATTTACTCTAGGTAACCACAATTAATCTACATAAGATACTCATAACTTTCCTCACAGTATCTATTGTAATTTGACTATGAAATGTTCCTCATAGGCTCATGTGTTTCAACACTCAGTCCCCAGATGGTGGCACTGTTTAGGGAGACTATGAAACCTTTAGGAATGAAGCTGGGATGTGGGGGGCTATGGGTAGGCTTGAGTTTTACAGTTCTGCTCTATTTCCTATTTGTTCTTTGCTTCCTGACTATGGATGCCTCATGCCCTTCTCAGGCCTTCCCTTTCCTACTTAAGTTACTGCTTGTTGGGTATGGTCATAGTAATGGGAAAAATGACTAATACATAAAATTAGTACTGAGAATGGGGCTGCTGCTGTGATAATCTTAACCATGTGGTTCTTGAGCCTTTGGAACTGGTTTACTAGAGGAAGTGGAAGAGTTTGGAACTTTGGGCTGAAAAAGTCCTTCAACACTACAAGCAGAGTTTAATGGGCGGAAGTGTAGAATTCAATGGAAAAAGAAAAAGTGGACAGTGAAGGTCTAGCTCATGAGGGGGAAAAGGATTGGTGGGAACTGGGCTGGAGGCTATTCTTCCTACATTCTTACCAAGAATTTGGCTGCATTCTGTTTATGTTCTGAGAACTTGAGTGGGACTGAATTAAAAACTGGTATGTTTGATGGAGGAAATATTATAGCAGAATAGTATTCAGGCTACTCTTACCAGCTCCATTGTAAGAGTAAGCAACAAATGGAGAAGATAAGAGAAATCATCAGTTTGATAGAGAAAGAAGTAAGTTTAAAATTGTACTAAGACTAGTGTTATGAAAATGGCTGTAAAGAGATTAACACTATTGTGGTCTGCAATGGAGTAATTGGAAAGGCACCCTGGCAAGATCTCACCCATCAGAAGTTCCATCTTGTGAAAATGCAAATTCATTCATAAGGAGAGAGCTCCAACTGAGAATGTTGCTAAAGGGGTTCCCTAGTAGGAGAACAATTGCCTAGGATGTTTCTCCATGGACCAGTATATAGAGCCTGATTCCTGTCCAAAGTGGTAGGCTACATTTTCAGCATGCAGCAGAACTTGGCAGTACTGTCTATATGGTACTGGTTTTATAGGTAAGCATGATACAAGGATAGGGGGACCATAGAGGTTTGTGCCAAGGTTCTTGAGGCTACTGAAGCCAGACAACATGTAGCAGTATCAGAGGCTGTGCCTAGAAGCACCAAGAACTTACTGCATGAAGCTGTGAAAGTAGAGTACAAGTAGAGGAGAAAAGCCTGGATAATGGAGATGCCAGGATCATGGGATGTCTCCTGAGCAAAGCTGTAGGCATGGAGAACTGGCCCAAGAGAGAGGGTACATGTGTTGCAGGAGGCCGAGCTGAAAGAGTAGAGCCACTGAAGACCTTTGGAGACCTGATTTCTGCCCTGCTGGGTTTCAGTACTGTTTTGGCCCAATCTTTCCATGTTATGTCCCCATCCCTCCATATGTAATGGGGAAGATTTACTCTGTGTCATTGTATAATGGAAGTATCAACTTGTTTTTTGATTGTACAGTGGTTCACAGTTAAGAGACTGCCTTAAATCTCAAGAGATTTTGGACTATTAAACAGGGTTGGGAGTATGAAAACTTTTGAAGGTGAATGTCTCCATGGGTGGCACTGCTGAAGGTTGTGGAACCTTTAGAAAGTGTGGGTCACTAGGGGCAGGCTTTGAGGTGTTATAGACTGGCCCCACTTCCTGTCACTTCTCTAGTTCTGATTGTGATACACTGTTACCAGCTGTCTCATGTTGTGCCATCAGGATGGACTGTATCCCTCTTAAACTATAAGCCAAAATAAACCTTCCCTGCAGCCTCTTGTCAAGCATTTGGTCACAGCAATGGGAATAACAACTAGTGCAATAACTCTGGACATGCTGAGGTGTGCACACCCACTTCTTACCTAAGAGTAGGCTCTAGATGCCATGTGTTGCACATAAAGTCTCTCCAGTCCACAGTGGTGTAAGTGATGCTGTCTTCTCTATCTCTGTCAGAGGAATTATCATCATGCATAATAATTGAACTTTTTTGTCCTGGTCGAGTAGATAGAATTCGAGGTGGAAAAATGGCTACAATGAAAAAAAAAAATATAAAACCGGATCTTATAATTTTAAACCATCTTAAGAATCACCATTGGCGCTATAATTTTATCTATTACCATGCCAAGCCTCATTTAATTACACTTATTAAAAGGTATCTTAAAATAAGCCAAGAGAAAATACCAATTTTTAGTATTTCTGAGAAAAGCAAGGTTGCCACTGTGGTAGACTGTAGAGAGCACATATGTGACAGCAGGTGTAGGGCATTGTAATCAACAGAGGTGGCACTAATCAATGACTAGCAGCTAGGTATAATGGTCACATCTGTAACCACAGCTGACTAGAAGACTGAGAAGACTGCCAGTTTTAAGCCAGCCTAAAATTTAGTGAGACTTTGACTCAAAACAGAAATTTTAAAAAGGTCCAGGGGTTATTAATTCCATGGTAAAATACTTTCTTAGCATGCATTGAGTCTAAACTTCAGCATGAAAAAAAAAAAAAAGGTTGTAACTTGATGACTTAATTGGACTGTTAGTTATATACCATAAAATTCATTTAAAGTACACACTTTTTTTTTTTTTTTTTTTTTTGGTTTTTCGAGACAGGGTTTCTCTATGTAGCTTTGCGCCTTTCCTGGAACTCACTTGGTAGCCCAGGCTGGCCTCGAACTCACAGAGATCCGCCTGGTTCTGCCTTCCAAGTGCTGGGATTAAAGGCATGCGCCACCACCGCCCGGCTTAAAGTACACACTTTAACCACTGCTTTTTGTATGTTAATGGTTGTATAGTTATGAAAAGTGTCAATAAATAGCATTTTGTATAAAAATCTTTTTTTCATGGTGCTCAATTATGCCTTATAAAAGACAAGTCTTTTTAAAGTTGGCTACCGTAAATACATGTATGACCACATCTGTGACACACATAGCTTTTTATGTGATCTTATTGAATAAATACAGTGGTTCTCTTAAAGTACAGGTTTCAAGACACAAAGCAGATTGAAACAATTGAAGATGATGTTCAATGTGCAGTTCTTATTGCAACTTGATTTAGGTAATGAGCGAGGCAGTACCACACTATCAGAACACAGATCCCTGCAAGTTCTGCTGTACTTGCTGGGCTTTTATTATTGGTGGTAGCTACATTGCTATAATATATCTTCATGTCCTAGAAATTATTAATTTTACTATAGTTTACACAGATCCCTGCAAGTTCTACTGTACTTCCTGGGCTTTTATTATTGGTGGTAGTTACATTGCTATAATGTATCTTCATGTTCTAGAAATTATTGATTTTACTCTAGTCTTTTATGATGGTAAAAACTTTCCCAGAGATGTTTATGTTTATTCAGCCTAAATTTGTAATAATGAGCTATACTTAAGTAGCTATTATACTATCTTTATAACTAAATCCTCACAGACAACAAAACTTTGTCTTTTCCCATTCAAATGTCTTACAACTGTTTATGCAGTACTGGGGTTTGAGTCTAAGCCTACCGGATGCTATACAAGTGCCTTACCACTAAGACATATATCTCTAATCCCTTTAATTTTTTTTTCCCTATGAGAGACTCTCATTAAGTTACCTGGGTTGGCCTAGGTAACTTGAAATCCTCTTAAGTCATTGGGATTATAATCCTATGCTGTACACCTGACTATAACAGTTTAAGTTAAGAGATTTTTGCTTTAGAGGTAGACTAGTTTGAGACAGACTATGACCAAGACAGTATTTCATAAAATGTCAAATGTCTTATATAACATTTGAGAGAAATAAGTACAGGCTTTCACACATGGGCAAGCTGGAAATGAAGCTTGAATGTTGGTTTGCACAGCAGGGCAACTAGTGGCTACTACACTTCAGTGCTACGTTCATGCTTTGGGTAGGCACAACACACAGTGCTTTCTAGGGTAAGGTGTGAAATATGCAGGAGTTTGAAACTGAGGCTTGATTATTCTTACCACCACCACTATAGACTTTACCCTCGCTCAATTTTTGGCACATTTCTGATGAACAGTAATGAAGAGTACTCCAATCTAGGTTATGTTAACTTAGTACTCTTTAAACATAGTCTTTTTGATAATCTTTTAGTTCTGATGTATCTGAAAGGTAAATTTAACATTTTTCGTCATGAAAAAACAAAACAGTATTATAGCGTGCTCTGAACAAGTTATCTTTTTCAAGCTACATTTAATAAGAACCACATGTAGAATTGGGCCAGGCAGTGTAGCCCTGTAATCCCAGAGCAATGTGGGAGGTGGAGGCAGGAGGATCAAAAGTTCAAGGCCTGCTTTGGATGTGAGTGAGCTCAAGGTCAGCTTGGGCAACTTAAGGAGAGCCTGCTTCAACACTAACACCAGCAACAACAAAAGGTAAAAAGTAGGTGTGTATACATAGCTCAGTGGTGTCTGCTACCCACACAAGGCCCTAGGTGTCAGCACTGGGAAAAACAAACACATCTGATATTTAATCCACCATAACTTCATATGTCATAAATACAGAACAGCTGTGCAATAAATACTGAATGGAATAAATGATCATGTTTGGGAGGATATTCTTTACCATTTCAAAGACCCTCACTTCATCAATAGAGGACTACAATACATTGAACCAATTCCAAATAGATTATTAGGGTCACTGTATGTTTCTTAATGAGTCAATATTTATGTGCCAGTAAAGAAACAAATATTATCTAGATCATAAAATCAAAACTGAGCCACTAAAGTCTAAGTAATTTATTTATAAAACTAAAATGTTCTCTGCACAGATTTATCTCCTTACTAAATTTAGTTTCTCTAACTGTATGCTATGCATAAAACAATGCAACTTTATTAGGTAGCTATTTCTTCAGTCATTTTACTTAAATTGTAGTATTTCCTCCATTCCCCACTTTGTAAAAATCATCTATAAGGCTTAACTGAAGACTTTCTTATTTTTAGAACCTTCTAAGAAAACATTTATTTTTTATTTTTATTTATGTGTATGTACGGTGTGTGTGTGTGTGTGTGTGTGTGTGTGTGTGTGTGTGTGTGTGTGTATGTATACACGTGTACTGGCAGGGGCCAGAAGAGGGTGTTTGATGTTCTGGAGCAGGAACTATATGTTGTTGTGAGCCACCTGACTTGGGTGCTAGGATCTAAACACAGGCCTTTTGGAAGACAAGCAAGAACACTTAAGCACTGAGCCATTTTTCCAGTCTCTATTAAAAACAAAACAAAGAAACAACAACAATAACAAAAAAAAAAAACCAACCCCAAACTCTTACAAAGTAAGAAACACCTTATGATTAAAAAGAGTACCATTGTAGGCTAGTCAGATGGCTCAGCAGATAAAGGTGCCTGCCACCAAAGCTGATGACCTGAATCTGATTTTCACCAACACCACAGTGGAAGGACAGAACTGACTCCTGTAAGTTGTCCTCTGACCTCTATATGTATGCCATGATGTAACCCCGCCCCAAATCAAAATAAATGAATGTAAAAAAAAAAAAAAAAATTAAGAGTGCCATGTATCCAGCAGATACTCTGGAAATCTGTCATTTAGTCTTAGCAATGTTATTTCTTAACACTTGCATCCCACAGAGGAAAAAGACATGCTCCATTCATTCTGTCACTAGGCCACAAAACACGCTCCATGATAATCCATTGATACCTGCCTTTCCTGTAAATTGAAAAGAAGAAAATAAAAATATGCAACACACCCTTTTCTTTCTCTTTCAGATATGCTGACACAAGATCATGGAGAAACATGATGAGTTCCGCATCCATAGTCACACAAATGTGGTCAGTAAACTCTGTCACCACACTGCATTCCACCTTGGGTTTCAAGTTGGCATCTGCAATGATGAAGTTCTTTTATAGTAAAAAATTTCAGAACAAGGCCTCTTCCCATTAATAAAGATTTACATAGATCCATGTATATGCAACTATAAAGAAATCAGCAATTGCTATATGCACATGATTTACAGACTATCCTTAGATAATCTATTTGTAACAGGAATCTCCACCCCCCCCCCCCCAGACAGGGTTTCTCTTGTGTAGCTTTGCGCCTTTCCTGGAACTCACTTGGTAGCCCAGGCTGGCCTCGAACTCACAGAGATCTGCCTGCCTCTGCCTCCCGAGTGCTGGGATTAAAGGCGTGCACCACCACCGCCCAGCTTGTAACAGGAATCTTAAAAGATCTTATTAATAAAAAACCCAGATATTGGGGTGACAGCTGAGAGATCAGAGAGACAGAACAAGCCACAGCCAATCTCACTTCACCAACTCCTCAGTCAATCCTGTTTTCTCAGACTGGAAGCCTCTGAGTCCTCACCTGAAAGGATCTCAGCTGCACTGCTGCTAAAAAGTCTAGTTCCTGGTCCTCATGCCTTATATACCTTTCTGCTTCCTGCCATCAGTTCCTGGGATTAAAGGAATGTGTCTTTCCCAAGCAAGACATGAGATCTCAAATCCTGGGATTAAGGGTGTGTGTCACCACTGCCTGGCTCTGTTTCCAGTGTGGCCTTGAACTCAGAGATCCAGACAGATCTCTGCCTCCTTAGTGATAGGATTAAAGGTGTGTGTGCGCCACCACTGTCTGGCCTCTATGTCTAATTCTAGTGGCTGTTCTGTTCTCTGACCCCATATAAGTTTTATATTGGGGGATACAGTATATTACCACATCTATTAAAAATTCTTACAATATGTCATTGTTCCTTTTAATTAAGTACAATTATTATTCCCAGTACTTGAAAGAAAAGGCACAAATAGGCTAAATAATTTACCAGAGGCCATGAATATTTGGTAAGAAAATAAAATTGACTTATATCATCAGTTTTATTAATTAATATACCAAAATAACCTGTGGTAAGAAAGCAGTAATCTGAAATTTCTTTAGAATTTTCTTAGTACTGTTAAGACTAGAGATTCTTTCTCCACATACCTTGTAATGAAGGCTCCTGTGGTTCTTGAACATGAATTGATTTAAATTCAAGCTGCATCCTTGGTAATGCAAAGATAGTCTCTGTTTCATGGTTGTAGCTAGAACCTCCCCTGAATCCACTCAACAAACTAGAATTCTTCACAGTAGTACTGTTCTCCATGTTATTAGCATCAACATTACGAAGTAAGTTTAGCTCTACATATATAAAACAGTAAAGGTTAAGTTAAATCAAAAGGCACTGTCAACATACTGCATTTAAACAATGTAGAATGATCCCTCGAGCCTATGGACAAAACAAAACAAAACAACCACCAAAAAACCAAAAACCTAAAGAACAAAAACAAAAGCAAAACATGTGTTTCTTAAAGTGATAAACTGTATTTAGATCCAGGCAAATAATTGTGGCCTCCGAGTAATGGATTTAGCTAAGCTGTACAAAGTATGGCTTTATATAATATATTAAAATAATAAATTATATATTAATATAATATATTAAACTTATCACTTTACAAGTTGGAAATAATCATATTCTTAAAAAGAAATGTGCACATATACTTTACTGTTATCAAAGCCACAATCTGCAATGTGAAGTTTGGATAAACACAATACTTACTAGTTTTGGTTTCTCCAGTGTTAATGCGACTATCATCCTCAATTTTTTTTTTTTTTTTTTTTTTTTTTTTTTTTTTTTTTCGAGACAGGGTTTCTCTATGTAGCTTTGCGCCTTTCTTGGAACTCACTTGGTAGCCCAGGCTGGCCTCGAACTCACAGAGATCCGCCTGGCTCTGCCTCCCAAGTGCTGGGATTAAAGGCATGCGCCACCACCGCCCGGCCTATCACCCTCAATTTTAATCATGTCTGAAGTTGGATTTTATTAAACCCAATGGTCTACACAGACTGAACACTAAATATTGTCCTGACCCTTGAAATTATGTAGAAGTCCTTATTTTTCAGAACATATGACTACGTTATTTGTGAAGATTATTGCTGTAGATATACAAACAGCTACCTGTAACATTCTAGTTAAAAGAGAATCTTTTCAACAACAAAAAAACTATTCCAAATGTATAATAGTCAAAATAGGCCATAAGTCTTCTAATTTTCTCTCATCCTCTTTTATTCTTTTTTTGTTTTTTGAGACAGGGTTTCTCTGTGTAGCCCTGGCTGTCCTGGAACTAGCTCTGTAGACCACGTTGTGTAGCACGAATCCTAATTGGTCTTAATAAAATCCAGGGCCAGATACCGGGGTAAATGCTCAATGATTAGAGAAGCAGAACTAGAAAGACTTCTAGTCTCTACCTAATCCTCAGCCTGAAAGGGCACAGAGTTCCTGTCTCCTCCTGCCTTATATTCCTCTCTCCACCTAGCCATATCACTTCCTGTCTCCACCTCCCTAGTGCTGGGATTAAAGGCGTGAGATTCCAAGAGGTGGGATCAAAGGTGTGTGCCATCACTGCCTGGCTCTGTTTCTTTTAGACTGGATCAATCTTGTGCATCCCAGAGTGGCCTTGAACTCATAGAGATCCATCTGCCTCTGCCTTCCTGCTGGTATTAAAGGTGTGCACCACCACCACTGAGCCCTCTTTTATTCTTAACATATTTTTACTCATCCCATGTGTCTGCCTACTTTTTGGAAGCTACTCTAAAATCACATGGTACAACTAATCTTTTTTCATTTAGAAAGGTCATTTTTAAGTAAAACATTAAAATCCTAACATGCCTTAATTTATTCAGTTTTCCAAACACCAGATGATTGATAAAAGCCATGTTGCACACGCAAACCCAAGAAATCAAAGAATCACCTGGCAGATTACCATAGAACTGGTCTAGTAGATGAAAAATCCATCCAAAGCATTCTCTTTAAAATTATGACTTGATAGGAATAATATTACTGAAATTTTATCCCAGGTAAGCAGAAACTTACATTTTTGGCATTCTGTTAGCCATATAATAAATTTCTCAAATTCCCAATTTTTAGAATAACTATAAAACATTTCCCAATAATTCCTAAAGTATTTCCCAAATATTCTGAAATATAACAAATTTAATTTGTTTGTTTAAAACCAATTTATTTAGGATGGTTTCAGTTATATCTAATTTAAGCCTATAAAATGCTGTACTATCAGGCTGGTGATTCTTGTATTAAATAATCACTTCATGTATCAACAGAAATAAAATGAAAACTGTATCAAGACATGACAAATTGACCTCTACTTATATTCTAAACAGCTGACAGAGTTCAAAATAGAAAAACAAAATAAGTCCAACAAAAGCTAAATATTTAACCTTCATTCCTTGTGGCAGTGACATAGTTGAACCATTCTTTTACACTTGCTACTCCATGAGGTGGGTTTTCGTGGCGACGCCTTGTTATCTTGGTTATTGTTGCCATGGGACTTTCCAGAGCACCACATGGTTTGGTAACCATGGTATTATGACCCAGATGAAAATCCAGTGTTTGAACAATGTATGTAGAGTGATCACTAGAGCCTAAAGCACAAGAAAAATATGTTTCTAAAAGTGATAAATTGTATTTATATCTAAAAAAATAACCGTGGCTTTAGCAAAGCTATACACAGATAGGGTAAGAAGGCTAAATAAATGAGAAAGCCCACAAATAGTTATTTTAGTTAACTGGATTTATCCCAGTGAGATGAAGGACATCAACCATTTTGTTAAGAAACCACTGAGTGGGTCAGGCAGTGGTGCACACCTGCAATACCAGCACTCAGGAAGCAGAGACAGGGGGGAATTATGACTTACAAGACAACCTGGGCTAAAGAGTAAGGCATTATCAAAAAGCCAAACAAAATGAAATACTGAATAGGAAACTGCTCAAAGGAACTGGTCTTTGTAAATATTTTCATTAGTTCTTTGAGGATTTTGTACATGTTTTGGTGTCCTTTTTTAAAAAAACCATGTAGACCAAATTTGGCTGCCCAAATATTTTTGGAGGTGTGGCCTTCCACGGTTTTATCACTGTAGCAATTCGTGTTACAACTGCCTTCAAGTTTTATGACGCACTCTTGTTTGACAGAGAATCTCCTCAGCTACTGTCTTCATGCTTTTACAAGGAATATTTCTACATATCATACTAAGGCCAGTCACAGAGGCACTAAATTTAACAGGCAGTAAGACAGCAAGTTGAGAAGTATGTTTAGATATTTCTTTAACAAGTCCAGACTTTATAGATGCTGATTCACTGGAAATGAATTCACCCCCTGATGTTAGGTACAGTGTAAGAGATAATTTCTCCAACAAAAACTCAAAAGAGGTGGAGGAGATGGTCCAGGGGATAAAGGCACTTGCTATCAAGCCTGACAACCTGATTTTAACCCCAAAGACCCAGCTCCTCAAGCTGTTCTCTGACTTTCACATGTGTGCTACAGCACAAATGTGTCCCTCTCAAAATAAATAACTGTAAACAAACAAAAGCACAAAGGAGTCAGAGAGATGGCTCAGAGTGTAAAGCATTTGCTGTGCAAGTATGAGGTCCTGAGCTTGAATCCCCAGATGCAGTGTAAAGCTGGATACAGTAAAGTGTGTCACTAATCCCAAGGGCTCCTACAGTGAGATGGGAGGTGGACACAGAAGAATCCCTGTTAGTTTGAGTCAGCTAGCCTAGTCTTAAACAGGGTGGAGGGTGAGGACTGATATCCAGGGTTGTCCTCTTACTTCCACAAGCACACTGTGCATGAGCATGCCTTTACTCATACACATCATATAAAAACACATACAACCATACACACAGACACATACACACCCTCAAAAATTAATTTACAAAAGATCTAAGAAAGAAAAATTATATAAGTAATTTACGATCATGCCAGAAGATAGCAAGTAATGAAAGCTGGAAATGTGTCAGTTTACCATCTTCCCAGATTTTCTGAGCTTCAGTCCAAAAGGCGATATTTGGTTCTTCTAAATGAAAAAGGGCCCAGGATTTTGAACGGAAATTTGGACCATGAAAACAAGCCAGGGTCATGTGATTTCCATGTAAGCTCATGGATCCTCCAAACTGCATCCCATCTTCTGGTAATGGAATCTGAAATAAGGATATATGGCATCCAGATACCACCTTCAACACTCCAGGCCAATGTCGATGGTGCGCTGCATCAAGCACTACAAGAGAACCAAGAAACATTTGTCATAAATTGTCTCAAGCATCTGAGTAGGGCAGAGGTGGGTACTTTCTACAGTGACTCAGAAAATGAGTGGAAATAATGGGAGATGTTAAGCAATTGCTAAATATACAGTGGGGAAGATGGTAAGGATGGACAGAGCTTGGGAAGGTATTAGCTTTTTTTTTTTTTTTTTTTGGCTTTTCGAGACAGGGTTTCTCTGTGTAGCTTTGTGCCTTTCCTGGAGCTCACTTTGTAGACCAGGCTGGCCTCAAACTCACAGAGATCCGCCTGCCTCTGCCTTCTGAGTGCTGAGATTAAAGGCATGTGCCAACACCGCCCGGCCGGTATTAGCTTTCTATTGTTCACAACTCGTACAATGTCTATAATGCTGACTGACTTACAAAGAGCTCATGTGGCATTTTACACAATTTCTACACAACAATAACAAGCAATTATCAATCAGGCTTAACAACTCTTCATAGATAAACAACAGGAATGAGAAGAATGTTTTCCTCTCCTATGTGCTTTCTAGTAAAGTGAGGTCAGAGGTCCAGCACCAGCAGCACACTAGGAGCTTGTTAGAACTCTGTATTCTTAAGTCCCACTATCTGCTGTATCAGATTTGCTTTTGGAAGGAATTTGCTTGGCATGTACAATCCCGAGTTCATTCCTTAGCACTGTCAAAATATAGATTTCCAGGTTATAGATGCACATTAATATTTGAGAAGTACTAGTTGATCACAGAATTCAGAGTTTTCCCCCCCACTCATTACAGTAATGTCCTTTTTGGCTGTTTACCATTCTTATCTCTGCACTACCAAGGATCATGCTTTATGTTTAACTGGCACATTTTCTTTAAAACAATTCTCGAAATCAGGTGACTGCTTCTCTTGACAAGGACTTTTCAAAAGAAAGTAAACCATATACTTTGTACAGAACTGCAATTTACACATGCTTGCAAACAATACTGTTTAAAAGGAATATAAAGGCATAGAGAAATAAGAAATAACACTAGAAAGAAGTCACCGAAAAGAGGAGGATGTCCTGCAGACAACTGGTCATGTCTGTTTAATGAGTGCAGTCATAAAAAAGAAAATACGCCAAACTAAAGGGGAGAAAAGATAAGTAACAAGCAGATTTAAGCTTTGAACATGGTTTGGACAAATTACTTGATATTTATGGGTCAGCCATGAAGTCTGAATATGCCCCGGAAGCCAGAGGAGATAACTAACTGGCAAAATAGAAAGCTGGAGTATAGGAAAGGGTAGGCGACACTTTGGCTGAAAAAGTGCAAACATGTAGAAAAATATCCATATATAAGCTCTAAGCTGTTTCATAGTGATGATTTTAAAGGAAGGAATATTTATATTTTCTAGTTTCCTTTCAATGTACACACATTATTTCTGTGATTAAAAAAATTAATTAAGGAGTTAGGCTAGGCATAGTAGTGCATGTCTTCAATCCCAACACTTGGTAGGCTGATGCAGCTGAATTTGAGTTTGAAGACAGCCTGGTCTACACTCTTAGTTGCAGGTCAGCTATGGCTATGTAGAGAGACCCTGTCTAACAAACAAAAGAATCTAAACCATAAATAAACAAACCAATTAAGAGTTTTCATCATTTTGCCTACTATTCATCACATTTACACTGTCACCCTAGTTAAGGGATTTTCACAATGTCTTCCTTGTGTCCATTCCTAACTGCCTATATAGTCTGTTCTGTACACAGCTGGCCATGGTGATGTTTTGAAACTTGAAAAGGAATATTTTAAGACAAGGCAAACCAAATAATACCAAATCTCTTAAAGACTCTACAATACTTACTCATCATATTAAAAACTCTATTTATGACCTGTATCCAAGTTAATGTCCAATATTTTTCTTACTGATAATTCTGCTCTGGTCATCAGTTATTTTAATGATTCTCATTTCCCCCAAGCCCCAAGCCACCATGAGAACATGCCGGGCAAGGGCACTACACTGAATTACACCCCCAGACCACTGTGACCATTTCTTTTGAGAAAGGTCTTACATTAAGTTGTCCAAGCTGGACTTGAACTTGTTCTGTAGCTTACGCAGGCCTTGAACTTGTGATCTCTTGCTTCAATTTCCCAAGTAGTTGAGATTAGAGAACTGTGCTACTAGGTCCAGCAATGATTCTCAAATAAGCCGACTTTGTGAGGAACAATAGGGGTCTCACACCTCCATGGCCCTCTGCCTAGAACTTTCCCCACATCTTATCTCAGTTCTTTCAACCACTAACTCATTTCTACCAACATGTCACTTCAGATAAGGCTTCCCAATCATCTTTTCTGAAATAGCCATTCTTCCACTTTAGCCTTCTTCATATCCTCCCCTTGCTTTGTTTTTAAATAATCCTATCTACCTAAAATCATGTCATTTATGCATTTAATTATAGTCTACCCCTCCTATTTGAACATAAGGTTCATGAGGTAGGGATGGTTATTATGTTGCAACTCTTGTATCTAGAGAAGTACCAAAGCATGTGGTTGTTGCTTAATAAATACAAACTAACTTCTGAATTACTAAGCGAACGATGATAACCTGTCTAGTATCAAAGTTAACAGACAGACTCAGTTATTCTGACTCCTCAGCGCATAATACAAATCAGAATACAACACTGTCACATAGCAGGCATGCTGCAGGCAAACTGTGGTGGAGTGGTCAAAAGTAACACCTTCCCAAAGGGCAGCTGATGCCATTACCTGGAGCATAGTCAGTGCTGAGTGGATGGCATGGACAGCCCACAGGGCATTTTCTAAATGTGGCATATAAATGTGTTACTTAAGAATATACATACAGGGAAGATAAAGAATACATCAATATTGAATTCTAATTCTTACATTGTTCTTGTGAATTTTTCTCTAGGTTGTTAGTCATTGTCTTGGGTGGAAGATAAGGAACAGGTCCCCAGGTTGACAGAGCTCGTTTGCTGGTATCAAACTGTTGTGTGAAAAATTCTTGGAGCTTCATTCCTATTTTTATCAGGTCTGGTGTGGTTGATCTTGATATCATTACTTGGAAAATATCCCACTTCAAATCTCCATGCACAAATATCTCACTAGAGTATGAAACAGAATCTGTATCATAAATTTCACAGAAGACAATAAATAATACAAGAATAATTATCTTCCCTGCCCAGCTTTTCATTTGTATTAGTTGTATAATATAAAATTAATCTGTAGGAAAAAAAATGAACTATCCCTCCCATCCTGAATTAAAAAATGTTAAAGGTAGTCACATAAAGTTTTCAGAAGGGGGCATCCTAATAAATACCTTTTATCAGTCATGCTTGAATCCAGGGTGTTATATAAGTTTACTTTCCACTCATCCTGAAGCTTAAGATCAGCATTGCTGAAGATACCCATGAGGATACTTGAGCCCATGTAATCAACCCGAGATTCAGTAGAACCCATGGTAATCTGTATTTTGTGGCTGGGTTGCTGATTTGGATGTTCAGAAATATGAGCTAAATAAAAACAATAATTACTTTTCATAGAAATTCATAGAAAAATTTACCAAATTCAACTTTCTAAAACTTTTAGTTTTTTCCAATATAATGTTTGAGGATATGTTAGTGTAAAATGTCAACATACCAACCATCTCCAAAGCATTAACATCGATGGTCCCACCAACTACTCCTCCTTTGGAATCTAACTGTGACCTTCCCAGACCGACAGACATGCTAATCTCTCGATCACGGTTACTTCCTACAGAAAGCCGGCCTTGGCTTTTCAAACCACTAGTTGTCCAACTAAAAAGAAGGAAAAGATTGTTATATAAGTGGTTGGTTGTCATAAATTAAAAACAGTAGCTAAATCAGATTATTAAGTAGAAGATCTAATTTGACAATGAACTATTTCTTCCTTTTTCTGAGTCTGGACCTCACAGTGTTGTTGAAGCTGATCCTGAATACTGAAACTCAAGATTCTCTAATCTAAGAGTGCTGGGATGAGTGGCATATATCCACCATACCCAGCTCAACACAGAACTTAACTAAGAACTAAGTGGTTGATGTTTGAATATTAAAACTAATGAAGCTTTCTACCTAGAAAATTATCCTATTTCCTTATAATTTTCCTTTTGGGAATGTGTTTTATGTTGTTTGCACTACAGTATCCTTACAATTAAGCCATTTTCAGGTTAAAAAGTTTATAACTTTTTATCCATTATATTCACTGTCTCAAAGATTTCTACATTTAAAAGGGTTTGAACTGCTTTATAACATTATAAGAAAATTTAAATTTTATTAAATATATTTTCTTTGTATCTAAATAGCTTACGTTGTATTTCCCATGACATTACTCATATTCATTTGAACGTTTAGTTGTTTCAAGTTGATAGCGAATACAACAAGTGTCTCCCACGGAGTCCCTTGCTGACTTGCTGCTTTGTTTGATTTGTTAACAGGAGTTGATGTTTTTGAAATTGAATCTGAAGGTAGAAAAAAAGTTAAATGTGCACGTATTCACACAAAGCAAAGCTTATTACAAAGCAAAACCCACTGTTTTCCATAATCCACAAGGTGAACAGAACTTCTTGTACCAGACCAAATGTTTAATAGTTGCCATATGGCTACCAAAACAGGTGAGATGAGGGAATTTTGGTATGTACGGGATATAGCTATACAGTTATTTCATCACCTAAGATTTTCTTTATAAAAGAGAAAACTCAGAAGTGTTTCAGTCAACTAGAAGACTCAAAGGTAGGGACAATTCTGAAATGCGGCATTGGCTGGGTACCTGGCACTTATCTAATGGACTCAGTGCACAAATGAAATACTGACTTTGTTCATTATATTTTATTCTCTGTTGTGTGAAGAACTATATCCTTCATTTTGATACATTCAGACACAAGCACAAAGATAACTGTAGCTAGAGTTTTCCTGCCTGGCTCACGGTCAGGACAAATCTCTCACACCTGCCAGTCCTGCAGCAGCTCAGACCCAACCAAGTAAACACAGAGACTTATATTGTTTACAAACTGTATGACCATGGCAGGCTTCTTGTTATCAAGTTCTTCTATCTTAAATTAACCCATTTCTATAAATCTATACTTTGCCACATGGCTCGTGGCTTATCAGTACCTTACATCTCACTTGTCATGGTGGTGGCTGGCAGCATCTCTCTGCCTCAGCCTTCCACTTCCCAGAATTCTCTTCTCTGCTTGTCCCACCTATACTTCCTGCCTGGCTACTGGCCAATTAGTGTTTTATTTATTAACCATCAGAGCAACACATTTGACATACAAAACATCTCATAGCAGATAACACCAGTACTCATGAGTTGAAAAAACACTGACTAAATAAATGGACAATTGAATCAATATAAAGATTCATTTCTTCAATATCAGACCTTCTTTTGTTACATTCACAACATTACTGGAATGTTTTTAAAAGCATCTGTCCTTACAGAGTACAGTGACAATATGGCAACTCCTCAATTCCTATGGCTCTGTGAAGTTAACAGATATCCATAGAACTCTTCCACATGCAGTACTTTGAAGTGTTTGTTATTTGCTGTTTTTGTGTTGTTGCTTTCTTTTCCCAGTGATTAAGATTTTTATCTTAGGAATCCTGGATGGCTGTTGGTAACAAAAAAAGCAGTGTTACCTCTTCGAGGAACTGAAGAGTCTGACACACTCCTTGATCTTATGGAAGCTGGGGACTTGAGGCTCTGTGCTGCTGTCCCCGGTGACATGGTACTGTTGGTCATGTGCTCATTGAACACATTAGGTGACTGAGGCATATGAGTGAAAGAGGCTGACTGACTTGGCTGATCCCAGGTCCTGCAGTAGGCTTTCCTTGATGACTCAGGAGAAAGGTGCTGGCTCACCCCTTCAATGGAATCAGGAGTCCCTGGACCAGATGCTGGTACAACAGTAGAAAATAAAACAAAATAAAAGTCACAGGTAAGAACATTAATTGATAAAAGTCCTTTGACCCAGACACCATTTCTAACTATATTGTGTATTCCTTCTACTTCTGTATTTTGCAACTGTATGGCAGTAAACAATTTGCAAAGAACAATCCTGTACTTTATTAAATTCTGGCAGAAACTGAATGAGAAGGGCAAAACAGGTATTTTGGTCCCATTACAGGTGAAAAATAGACCCACTCAAGAGACTTTTTTACATTTTTCTACTATATCAGGCCAACTGTATTCTTCACTTCCACAACCTCTTCAGCACAACATAACTTCTAAGATCAAGAAAGAGATAAAGGCAACATGGTAGTATGTCTCCAATATTTTCGTTTTCCCATGCATAACTATGATTAACTTGGATAGTTAAATGTATACTTGCACTTGCAATTTTATGAAGATTAGAGTAAATTATTACAGAATAAAATGTTAGTTAGGAGGTAATCTTCAAGAGGGTAAGGCATTTATTTGTTTGGAATGCCTAGTGCTTGCCATGAGAGGGACTTAATAGACATTCTTAGAACAAATTAATGAATTACATGGTATATGGTATAGCTTACAAAGTAAGTCAAAATTTGTGTTATCAACCATGGATCTTGTTTACTTTAACCCAAATTAAAAGAAATCTAATTATGATAACAGGCTTACTTGGCAAATTTACAGTTTGGTCTCCAAGGAACAGGCGCCTTGCAATACTTCTCCTATACCAGGCTCTTGGAAATGCTAAGATTTCACTGAGTCGGCGCATATCATACTTGAATGAAGCAGACCCTATATCACAAACAGCTGATACAGAAATAAAGTTTGTTAGAGCTCACAACAAACATCCAGAACTTTTAACACTTTACATGGTAGTTATCAGACAGATAGTTATTATACATACTGTTCTAACCCATAAAATACCAAGATACATTGTATCTAACAAGTGATTTTATGTCTTCAAATTACACAAACAGTACATTGCAAGATCATTAGCTCTGTGTCCTTTTCTTGGGGAGGTGGTAAGATAGGGCTCTGCCACAGTTACCAGAGAAGTTCTAGAGATTAACTATATGGCAAGCTTTCAGTTTAACACAGGGCTCCTCTCAAATATGGAAAATAAATCAACAGTATGTGCTACAATATGAACTTGCACAAAAAGAACTGCAAACCCAAAACCAAGTACGGCAAAGAAATACTTATTTCTCTCTTTGTTCCAGGGCAAAAACTTTCACATGAAAAGCACCCTGATGGCCACATTCAGGGGTTCTATTCTGGCGTCATTCCCCTTCTGCATCTTTTCTCTTCTGTTCCTCTTCCACAGCTTCTTTAGATTGACATGTTGGTGACTTCTATTGCAAGTGCCTGAGCCCATACTCCCGGATTTGGCGGCCAGCTGATCCACTGATAGGTCTATAACCATCTCATTTTATTTTGGTTTATAGTTATCTAAGTTAATGGTTTAAACAACCCCCACCACCATCAAATCATCTAAGCTCAAAGCCACCTTAAAAACAGAGGCCATTGTTTAATTCTTTACAATAACAAGAATATTTTAATTGAAAGTTATAAAATAGAATACCAGATATATTGATTAATGTAGTGTCCATTTTGCTTGTAGACTTGCTTACAGACTGACTTTCAAAAAATGAGGCACCCCCTGAGCGCCTTATCCGAGACAAGCTCACTTTTACAAACTCAAGGTTTATACTTAGTGAGTCTTTTCGACCAGTGACTGAAGTAGGTTCTTCATCTACATTCCCTAAGGATAAAACCAAAATAAGAAAAACGTTCATATGTATGCATATGCACAAAGAGATGTGTGCGTATGCAGACAACTAGTTAATGAAAATTATCCAGCATACAGTAACATGTCACCAATCAAAAGAGGTTAAATTAGGGAAAATTTAGACAGAATAATCTAATGAGCATTTGCATTCTTCATAGCAGTTTAGGTAGGTTGAAGCCTGTATAGAGAGGTGGCAATTTTAACAAGCTTACTCCAACAACAAAAGCTAGAATTTACTTGTATAAATGTAAGAAATATTCATTTATGAGGCCTGAGCTTTAAAATGCAGATTTCATTTTACTAAATGATGGCTTATTATCAAGCATAACCTACATACTTTAAAATTTTACTTTTTATGGACTAAAATTTTATGCAAAGTAATTTGATAATATATTTAAATATGTATTATAAGAAAACTTTTGTATCTTTAGCTATTATGCTATATATATCATTTAACAAGCATTCTTAAGTGTTAAATCCTTATAAAATCAGTTTATCTGACTATCTTGTTTTATATTTTTACTTATAGGGATAAAATAGGTATTATCAAAAGGGAAAAACACAAGCTTTTATGTTGGTTTATACCCATTATTTAAGGTAACATAGTCTAAGAATAGAAAGCTTTAAAAAACATAACAAAAGGCAGAAACAAGTAAATATACCTAGTCCTCCGGATCCGGATGTGAGACCAGAAACAGTGGACTTCTGCTTCCCTGCACCATAGGGGTGAAACACATACAGGGAAAAGTCAGACATGCATGCAGTGAAGCTCAGGCCAGATGAGCTGCTGCTGGAGCCAGTCAGATCTGACTGACTGCTGCTGTGTCGACTTCGGCCAAGCGGGCTGCCTAATCCTGATGAGCCTATAAATAGGAGATACCCCAACATCATTAGTCACAAAATCCTGATGAGTCTATAAATAGGAGACATCTCAACATCATCAGTCACAAGTAAGTCTACAAGCACTACCATGCTCTCAAAAGCCAAACATGAGGCTATCTGGGTAAGATTTTGAATTCAAGATAAACACACACACACACACACACACACACACACACACACAAAAAAACACACACACACACACACACACACACACACACACACACACACACACACACACACACACACACGGACCCAAGTGATTCCTTCCAAATCTGAAGGCTGAGTTCCCTTCAACAGCTTTTATGCTTCTTTTGAAACTGGAGTTTAGGATTTCATTCATATTTTGCTTTAATAAGTTCAACTTTCTAGCATTTTAGAACAAATAATTCTTTTCAGAAAGAAGGATTTTCAGATTGGCGGGTTGTTTCCTGGCTTCCCCATAAGTTTCCAGCTAAAGTCTCTCAGTTGTGAAATCCCAATACTGGAAGGCAACTGCTGCCCTTGGTTAAGAACCGCTATTTTAATGACATTTCAATTCTACTGTTAATTCCCACTTAAACTAGATAACATTGCTATTGTTTATATTTATATTTCTATATGAATTATGGGCACAGAACTTTTAGTGAGGAAGGAGTGTTACCTCATTAAGAAATCCTCAACTGTAATTTATAATAAAACCTTTCATGAAACAAATGAGGTAGAGAGCAAAATTTACTATTTAAAAATACAAGTGCTACTTGGTAAAATTTTTATAAGAACACATCTCTATAAAAACATATCTCTTATTTGCCATTTGCAAACCCCATTGTTTCCAAAGTGTAAACTCCAACATGATACAAAACATTCAAAAGCACATGGATGTGTAGATTATAAGTATTCTTATCATAGTGCTTCTAGTAGCACTCAAGCTGCAACAACAATGCTATCTAACTACCAGTGAGATACAAATATATATCAAAGGGGATTCATATTCTACTAACACATGAAATATACTTACAACTTAGGTCTACTACAGGTTTTTTTCCTACAAATGTCACAATTCTCTAATATTCTGCTTTCCTAAGTCTATTTCAAATACAGATGAATAACTGCTAAAATTTATTTTAAAATAGTACTTGGATTTGTTTCAGGTGACTTAGTGTTTCTATACCTGGTATTCCAGCTTTGCTAGCAGAGGTTTTTGTTCCACTCTGAGGAGCATTACCACCAGGGGATAAGGTCTCTGCAGGGTATGTAGTCCCCAAAGTGTCCAGTTCTCCTCGGTTTGAAGAAAACACCAAGTCCAGAGATGGCAGCTTCAGCATGCATTCTACTCTTGATACTGGCAAGCAACTAAATTTGATTTGTGAAGGCTAAAGAATAGGAAGCAGGAGAAAAAAGATTTCTAGGAACTGCATGGTTAAAACAATTTCATATTGGACACTAAAAATTATATGTAATTTCCATTTTAACATACATATACCAAATGTTTTACATTTAATCATCTGACATTTAAAAGCAATTAAATTTAATGCCACAACTTATAAAAACAGAAGGATGGCATATAAACCAAAATATATTAACAGAATGATACAATCTTTATGAATCTAAATATTCTAGGCATAGAGGCTCATTCTAAGCTCAGCTCTCAGGGAGTCTGGGGAAGAAAGATTACTGCAAGTTCAAGGCCAATCTAGAATACATGCCACCTGGGCTACGGAGTTAAGATCTTATATAAAGCAAGCTAAGTATTTGAAGATTCACTGACATTTGGATAATTCAGAGCCTTAAACATATTTATGCCCACACTATTTTTGCAAATATTTTAAAGGAAGCAATCTCATATTAAAAAATTGAAAACACGCTGGACGGCAGTGGCACATGCCTTTAATCCCAGCACTGGGAGGCAGAGGCAGGCGGATCTCTGTGAGTTTGAGACCAGCCTGGTCTACAGAGCGAGCTCCAGGACAGGCATCAAAGCTACAAAGAGAAACCCTGTCTCAAAAAAAAAAAAAACAAAAAAAAAAACCCCAATAAATAAATAAATAAATAAATATTGAAAACACTATTGCGTTAGTAACAAAGGTTTACAAACCTCCAAGTACTTAGTATATTTTCATCAGACCTTTAGTAAAACTCCAAAGTGTCAGAGTGGAGCTCTTTGGCCAAATAGTTACTGTAGGAAATCCTTGCAACAGACGACACCAGCACTTTTCTTTTTCTTACAGATTGATTTTAAAAATTTAACTGAATGGTAAACTGAACTTGAAGTTTGGATACAAGCATCTTTCTAATCCTCCTTAACACATGGATTGAATCAAAGGATGTATTGATAAGATTGCATTAAAGAATAAAATATTTTAAACTACATTAACTGTTACACAAATTCCATAAAAGGTCCTGTTGTGTCTTAATTATACTGTAGATCTGTTCAGAAAGAAGTGTAATGGTGAGAGCTAAGAGTACCACACTAATACAGCGATGAAATGCTTTCAAAAGGTTTAAACTTACATATTTTAATCTTGTTTTATAGAAAATTGAGAATCAAAATTGGAAAATCTAATCTATGAAACTGCTCAGAATAATAAGTATATACATGCAGTTTTACATACACTTCTTGGGATTTAGCAAACTTTTAAGACATTGTAGACATATCAAACATTCGTGAAGCTGTGACTCAGAAAAATTTGAAGGGAAATAATGTTGAAATTTCAAGTAGAATATTTTCTTTTTGAAGAAATGACACACATCACCTGAACTCGAACATAAACCACAACATCTACAGGGAAGGAAGAGTAGGCAGACGTTGAAGATGACACTAGGGATGTTGTTGATTCTTCCATAGGATCTGGGATTTCAAAATGCCCCATATCTTCATCTTGTGAGCTGACTGCTGTTAAAATATTTAGTTTCAAGTTTTAGATCACATCAAGGGCAAACCATTGGAAGATCCCTATCTCTAACTAGTATTGACATAGACATATCAACACCAGAAGTTGCTTTGAAGTCTGTCTGTTTACATATCCCTGCCTACTCAAATCTCATGTTCATTTCCCAAAATTAAATTCTCCCACATCACACACTATACACAGAAAACAGCATTTATGTCTTGCCTACAAAGAGAATCCACTGCAAGAAACACATGAACATAGGACCCACAATCATTAATGTTGTCACTATCTAGCTGTTTCCTTGAAAGAAAAAATCATAAATCTTCACCACAGCTTGGCTTCTCCACTTGCAAATGAGAATGAGAGGACCTCTCTGGCTCTTCTCCAATTCTATAACTTGTTTTATAATGGAATATATAACAATGTATAATAACACTGAGAAAGTCTATGAAACAAGACCTAAAATTTTATGAGAACACTTACCTGTATAATTCCTTTCAATTGGTGTAATTGGGATGGTTTCCAGAGCCTTTTCCAGAAAGTCCAATAGACAAGGGCTAATAACCATTTCTTCTGGTAATGACTGAAGCGCTACCCAGGCGTATAGCTTGGCTGTTTTTACTCCTCCACTTCCTTTTCCTTTGGCTAGAATGTCGGTAAATATGAGGTACATTGAATGAAATTCAAGAAAATGTCCCAACAAAACATGGCAAGTTAATGAGAAATTAGAATTGCACGACAACTTAAGTAAACGAAGTACTTTACCTAAGACTACATGAGAAAACAATAAAAACAGGCTGATAGAAATGATATAGTAATGTTAGACTACACATATCATTAATGATTTATAATACTATGTTTATTCTTAGTTATGCTAGGTTACACAATATGTTCCAAATTTTCAACTTTATACTTTTGCTAAGTTTTTGGCTGGTGTTAGTTCATTTGTTCACTTGAAAAGATAGCAAATCTTGACTAATGTGATTTAATGGAAAGTGGAGGAAAAATATCACAGCTTTTGGATTTCTTATGCATAGTATGTACATATTGACAATACTTCTCTGCATAGGATACCATGTCTCTTTCTTCTTAATCAAGTATTTCTGTTTCATAAAATGCATAAAAATACCTAACAAAGTCTTAGCTAACTTTGTCTCTAATACCCAATTTGAACATTAGTTGTATAAATATAGGAAAATGCCCCAAATCTATAAGCCCTCACTTTCTCCATTTATAAAATGGAATACTAGTATCTACCTCATTCTTAATGAATCTAGCTATACTTTGTCAATTGAGAAGTGGTAAGCACTAGGTGTTATCATCATGATTCACTACTACTTTAAAGGGTTTGTATACCATGTGAAATTTCCAAATGAAACTTCTTTAATAATTATTGTCAGCTCTAACAGTCTCTATATTAGAGATTCTATCATATATATGAATGTATATATGAATACATATAATATATAGAATGATAGAAAAAATATATATGCATGTGTAAAGTATCATTTATATACTATGATAGCCATTTCCAAGATGGCTTTCAAGGATCCTTGCTGGTCTTCAAGTTCTAGTTCCCATCCTCAATGGTCTGTATAATCAGTAAGAAACTATAAATGCAGTACTCTGTGACTTTTATAGCTAAGCTATTAAGCATTGCAGGTTTGTCAGCTTTTCTTTCTATCATTCCACTCAAAGGATGTTAACTGCAGTATCATAAAAATACTCTCATCTCAGTTGTGATACCCCACTGGGCACCAGTCAGCCAGTCACATGACTAGGACAGAATGGAAAAAATTTTGTTTAATCAAGTATTCAGGTGACCTAGCCAGCATCTTGACTTCAACCTCATTAAAGACTGTGAGTTGAAATTTATCAAGCCAAATTCCACTTGGGTTTTTTTTTCCATCAATACAGCACTATGATTAAGGTTATAAGTTTTGGGTAACCTGTTGTGTCACAACAGATAATTAATAATTACAAGTAATCCCAGTGTACTCATAAATGTGTAAATTAGATCCCTGGCTGACTATAGCTCCCAAACTTAAACCTCATGAACTACCCTTTGGTAAATATACATTGTTCTAAAAGTGTGGTTTGTTTATGAAGATTATTATTATCAAGAAAGAGTCTAAAGAATTTGTTTAGTACTTCCACAGGCAGATTTTATACAGTCACTACTGATAAGTCTATATCCTTTCTTAAACAAAGAAATTAAAAAATCTCAACAGAGCAAGAAGAATAACTAAAAATTTATGAAAAACATGACAAAATACAGTGCAGTCTCAAATACCTGAAGGAATAGGTGGGGGTTGGGGAGGAAGTAAGGTGTTAGTCTTGCTCTGGACAGTGCAAGGTAAAGGAGGAGAAGAAGGAGATGCTGCGTTATCTTTCATACCATACAACTTGGACTCTTTGGAGAGTGTTCTAGGCAAGGAAGATCCTCTGGAGGCATTAGGTGATTCAGTCTTTAATGTCTTAGAATTGTAATGCAACTGTATTAAAAAATCAAAATAAACATTTTGCAGATAAGGAAATAGCATGAAATATAGAAGATGTAGTTCAGAGGAACACTGGTTCAGGGGCCTGAAAACTGAGCTCCAGCTTTGTAAGTTAGCTTTAAGGTTCTGGAAACTACTTGTCTTTTTTTTTTTTTTTTTTAAATCAAAGAGCTCAATCCAGATCATCTTTAAAGTTCTTTTGAGCTTAACAGTCTAGATTCAATAATTTAAAGAAATTAAAAACATTATTATTTGATGAAATTATACTAGGTAAAGTTTAGCAAGCCTAGTATATCAGTATCACTTCTTTCTGCCAAACTTTCATAGGAAAAGATATAATAGCAAAATGGTAAGCCACAATTTAGACACTCTCATGTTCAGACTATGGCTACATTAGCTAAGTCAGAAAGTTTCATGTTTTAATAAAATAAGCAAAAGAAAAATATATGGTAGAAAATAAACACTGCTATTAATGGTCTAGTCTCTTATTCCAGACAATCAGGTTTTTACCTTTACATCCACTCCAGGAATATAAAACACTGTTGTTTCTAAGTCACTGGGCTTTGTCTGTAGAGAGGATGGCACTTTCTTGCCCGTCATTAAATGGGTAGTAGAAGCATAATTAGTTTGAAACTTTTTCTTTTTTGAAGGCGAATCTTGGTCTAAACTCCTAGAACTTCGATCATAACTCCTACAGAAAAAAAGGGGGGGGGAGGGTTGTTATTTTTTAAAAAACTATTTTCTTTTCTTTTGTTTCAAAGCTAACTTTTATTTATATAATAAAGGGAAAGTAGTAATTCAAAAAGTAGAAAAAGGAAAGATCAGAACTTCTAGTTAGATTAGTTAATGTCTTAGAAAAATGATAATGTTATATGTTTTAAAGCTAGCTATCTCTATGTATGAATGTATGCATGTATGTATGCATGGATGTATTGTTTGTTTGTGACAGGGTCATGGTTAAGACCAGGCATTTTCCTGCCTCCACCTTCTGAATGCTGGAATTACAAGTGTGTACAGGCAAACACAATTGCCTTTATGCTTTGCTAAGTTCACAATGTATCATTTAAACATAACGGGATGAATCAAATGCAGCTAAATATTAACAGTCTTTTATGGTTCAATTAAAATGGCCTACCAGTTACTCTTCAATCACCATTACTACATTTATGAGATACTGTAATTGTCTACAGTGTTTTTTATCCTCTTATTTTGTAAAAATTTCACTTGTTGGACCATTAAAATCTTTGTTTTTCAGACATATAAAAAACAAAGGGAATGGAGTGGAGAATCTTTATTACCTGTTTTAACAGCTGTTAGCATTCTGCCATTCTTATTTACATTTTTACCCTCTCACTTACTAGTAACTGTTACTTTACTTTCATAATTAATTTTTTTGACCAGGAAAGAAAAAGAAAAATTCAAAGAAAGAGCTGAGGAAATGTCTTAGCCAGGAAAGCATTTCCAATAGCAACCATGAGGACCTGAGTTTAAGCCTCATAGCTCAGAAAATAAATCATGGTAACACACACTCATAATGCCAGTGCTGTGCAGGTACAGACAGGAAGATCCTTTGGGCTCTCTGGCCAGTCAGCTTAGCCTACTTGGTGAGCTGTTGGCTGGTGAAAGACCCTGTCTCAAAACACAGAGTGGATGCCATCTGAGGAGCAATACCTCAGGTTGATTCTGACCTCCACACACAAAAGCACACTCATACATCCACACAGGAACATGCACATACACACCCCTCCAAAGAAACACAATCTAATGCTAAATCTGTTTATATCATCACTTAGTTAATGATAGAAACAAATGGTAACCTTGCAATTATATCCAAATATTTCCATTTAGTTAGGCCCTATTGCATAATTACTTCCTGTCTTTTTTTGTTTGTAAACTCATCAAAATTCTTAATGAAGAGTCCTCCATTAATTATTTTTTAAGACAGAAATGTATTCAAAACAAAGGCAAGACAGAAATTCAGGCCTGTCGAAAGAATTCCAAAGAATTCTTTTCTTACATCTGTATGTGTGTAGTGTGTGCTATTCGGGATTAAATCCTGTGCTCACTCAACAGGTACACATTCTACCACTAAGCTAAAATCCTCAGTCTAAAGATCTATAATGAACAAATTTACCAGTCTCTAAATCAGATATTCACTTCTAATTGCCAGAAAATATGTATTTGTTCTAAAAAAATTGCATATTATGAAAATGACCACTGTAACTACAACCAGTTACTTTTAAAATTTGCAATTTTGGACAGGGGAAAGTTTGTGATAATTTATGATATACAAACAGTGTTTCTAACTAATGAATTCCATGTAACTTTTCTAGCTAGTCTCTTACCTTCTTAAACTTATATCATCATGCTCCTGCAAAAGTGTGGTTGGGTGGAGGACACATTTCCCACTGTCAATTTCAACCCGTATATCAAGTTCAAAGTCAATGTTTCTCTCAGTAGCTGTGCCACTAAGACTTCGGTTGACTGGTGTTGTAGGCCAGCGTTCAGTAAGCAGCTGATGAACAGCAGCAAAGCCTGTTGCTTTCTTCCGAGAGGTATGTCTGCAGAAAACAAGGAATCATTACTTACAGTAAATTGAAGTCTTCCTAATGAACTATTACTCAATGTTATGTGAGTAACAGTCTGTAAAGAAATTTTATTATTTTATAAAATAACAGAAATTATTCAACTAGTTAAAACTAAGTGAATTTTTTTCTAGGTTTAATGGATCCACAATTATGAATTGACCATTATCTGCTAGTAGGTGCTCCTAGGTGATGAAGACACAGACATAATCACAACTATTAATGAATGTGAATACCAGTGTATGAACTGTACTCTATGTTGGTAGAGGTATCATTTCCACAAATTATAAAATCTAAATGCTGCCTTCCTGTTGTTATTCAAAGACAGAAGAACAACAGGGAAAGAAAGAGAAAAAAAATGCCAAAAATCTTTGACATGTGGTGGAACTAAATACCACACACAACTGGTGATGACACTGATCCTGATGTTGCTCCATAAATTCATTCATGCTGGTATTCCAGCACTCAGGAGACTGAGGCAAGAAGATTGCAAGTTCCAGGGCAGACTGACTACAAAGCAGGAATTTATCCCTGAGGAAAAAAAAAAGTATAACAAAACAACCCCCAAAACTCTCCAACTAGATTAAAGACTTAAAGACCTATAATGATAAAACTCCTAGGAGGAAACAAAGGGAAAAATTTCCGTGACACTGATCTTGACAATGATTTCACAGATACCACAATTTGAAAGGCACAGGAAAACAAAAGCAAAACCAGACAAAATTATATCACACCAAATAAGGGCTGTGTCTCCAGAGCAAAGGAAATAATCAGCAGAGTAAAATGCAGCATATGTATTAGACAAGACGTTAATTTCTAAAAGAGAAATTATAAAAAGAGCTGTGCCAGGCTAATCCAGAGGCACATGGATCTCTGTGAGTTTGAGGCCAGCCTGGTCTACAGAGTGAGTTCCAGGACAGCCAGGGCTGAAACACAGAGAAATCCTATGTACCAGGCCTTTTCTTTTGGGCTACCAATCAGTTCCCAAATCATGACACAGAGACTTATTTTTAGTTCTGAATGCTCGGCCTATCTTAGGCACATTTCTGGCTAGCTCTTTTAACTTCAATGAACCTGTTTCTCTTTATCTACCCTTTGCCTAGGGGCTTATTCCCTTTCTTCCTTCTATTTATCTTACTTTCACTGTTTCTCTATGCCTGGCTTTTTGCCCTGTGCATGCCCCCCATTCTTTCCTTCTCCTTTTCTCACTCCTTACTCTCTTCCCCAGAGTTCTCCTCCTATCTATTCTCTCCGCCTGCCAGCCCTGAGTATCCTTTCTCCTGCCTACCTATTGGCTGTTCAGCTCTTTATTACACCAATCAGATGCCTTAGGCAGGTGAGGTGAAACAAATACAACACATCTTTACATAATTAAACAAATGCAGCAAAAAAAAAAAAAAAAAGTAACACACCTTTATACAGTTAAAGTAATATTCCACAGCATAAACAAATGTAACACATCTTTGCCCAGTTAAAATAATATTCTACACCAATCCTGTCTCAAAAACCAAAAAAAAAAAAAAAAGCTTATAGCTTAAACAGACATTTCCTCAAGATGACATAACAGTATTCAACACAGACACATACAGGCATTATGAAAGGTGTTCACACTAACCATCAAAGAAAAGCAAACCAACCTACAGTATGGTATAAAAGCAAACATAACGGAACACACTGTTAAAATGACTAAAAGGCCAGAATTTATAGAAACTAGATCCTTCTCCACTGGTAGTAAGAATGTAAAGTATCTAACAATTAGAGGAAACTGGCTCCTCAAAAAATTACAAATAAAGTTACTGCAGGATCCATTTCTGGGTATTTATCCAAAAGAACTAAAACCAGGATCTTGAAGAGAGAGCATTTCCATGTTCACTATGCCATTTTCCACAATAGCTAAGGTGTGGAATAAGATATAAATGTCTGTCAAAAGGGTAAAAAAATATAGATATCTATTAAAGACTTAAATACAAGACCTATGATGGTAAAACTCCTAGGAGGAAAGAAAGGGACATATATGACTATTCTGCTTTGAAAGAAATGCAGCAATATGCAATAACACAAATGAACTTGAAGTCATTACATAAAGCAAAAGAAACTCCAGTCAAAGAAGAAAAGATAGTACAGATTCCTCTTTAAAATAGTCAAAACCACAGAAATAAGGAAAGGAATGATAGGTGCCACAGGATACTACCAGGAAACAGCATTGTCTCATTTACTCAGGAGAAATTCTAGAAAACCTGCTATGCTGCACAGGCCACAGAAGAATGGTGCTGTACTACATACTCGAACAACTCATGCTGAGTGTTCTTGTCAAAAGAAAACATAAATATGATCAAGCTGGACACCTGGAAAAGATTATTAAATCAGTAAAAAATAGGAAGCATAAAAACAAATAAAATAACTACATATTGTGTACACAGGAAGCAATTGTCTGACTCAGAAGTCTACTGTTAAAAAAGAAAATAGGGGCTGGAGAGATGGCTCAGCAGTTAAAAGCACTGCTTGCTCTTCCAGATGACCTTGGGTCAATTCCCAGCACCCACACATGGCAGCTCACAATCATGTGAAACTCTAGTTCCAGGGTATCTAATGCCTACTTCTGGCACCTTCAGGCACTTTACACATACATACAGGTAAAACATCATACACCTAAAATATAAAAATAAAAACAGAACTATATAAAGTAAAGAAACAAGTCAAAAAAGTGTTTTCCTAAAAGCCCAAGTACACTTTTGTATTTTAAGAACTACCAAAATAAATGGAAAATTTATTTGGAAAGGAAACCTGGACACACCATTGCAAAATTAGAGGCAACATCTCAAAAACCCTTAAAATGCCCAAGTATAGATAAACACTTAGAAAACAGAGCAATCCACACTGACAGTATTGAGAGGATTACAAACAACAAACACTAAATACTGATGCTGGAAGAAAAGGAAACAGATTTTCTTAGAAGAAATATTAATTCTTAGAATTCTATACTTAATCCAATAATCAAACCTGAGCACATTAAACTTATATATTTTTAAAAACTTTAAGACAGCAGATTTGAATTGTGACTCTTCTTAGGTTATTTGAAGCTATATTCCAGTAAGTGAAGAAATAGGCCAAAATACACTAATACAAAAGATTCCAAACCTAGTAGCTCCACCCTGGAGAAAGGGGAAAGAATCATCTTAGCTCCGTAGGAAGATGATGGGCACAGTGGAAACTCTTCTCTTATTGTCACAGCTGCAGTGCAGCTCTAAAGGTGGGTGGATTTTAAAGGTCCTTCTAACTTCTCATGAGGGCACATTCTCAGTAAGACTTCATACATACACACCTTTTATTTTATCAACACTATCTTATTTCATTTCTTTCAAGAATGATTTGAAATCTTCATCCACTGCTACATACTTCCCTTTACTATTTATTATTTTTCTCAACTAACGATACTTTTCAGTGTTTCCTTTTATTTTTATTAAGCCCAGGAGGAATATTGCTTTCACCTTTATTAAACCTATAACCTTATCTCTGTTTCCATTTTATTGACAGGTATTATCATGGAGAAATAACTGAAGTAATTTAAATAAACCCATTAAATTAAGAAGAAAACAGTACCATGTAAAGTTAAATTACATTAGAAATTATGAATATGTATCTTAGAATTACTCAAAAAATTAACACATTTTGGATAATTTATTATTGTTATGACTTTTTGAGACAGAGTCAAATGTAAAATGTAGCCCAGGCTGGAGTAGAGCTTGCTATATAGTCCAGGAGGATCTTAACTCCTGATCCCACTGCTGGAATTATAGGCATGTGACATCATGCTTGGCTTGCTAAATATTAGACTAGATAAAATGCCTTAGGTTTACGTCTAGATTCTGACATACCACCTGAAGATCTTAAAATAAAAGGTTACTCACGAGGGTTTCCTGTAAATATAGAATCTCTCCCTCTCACGATCTTCATCTTTTTCATCCTTCTCAGAGTCTTCACTAGTAGAAGATAGACTGTCGTCCCGTCGGCCATCTTCGGATTGGAAAGGAACACTTGGTGAAAAGCCTCCTGTGGCTTTGGGAGAGCTGAACACCGAACATGATCCTTCACTGTTTGATGAGTAATGTGATGGACCTTCAATAGTAACTGACAAAAGATCCAGTTCTGTCTCCTCTGGAAACTGATTACAAAAACAGTAAAGACAAATCAAATTTGTTTTTCAAGTTCTCTCTCAAAAAGAGAGAAACTAAAAATATGAAAGATATAAATCTAAACACTTGAGAATCTCTGAGTTGAATTTCCTCATTCTGAAGTGAAAGGCAGGTCAGACTCAGGAACATATGAAATGGCACACCAAGGAAGGAAACAGGTCAAACCACAGACAGTCACCACTGACACTTGAAAATCACAGTGAAATTGTACTTTAGAGGAACATAAAGGATCATATTTAATTAGTACACAATGAGTAGAAGCAGATTATGTAGAAAGAAAAAAAATCAAATATAAATCAGAATGGAAGAACAGCTCATGATGAGCACAGGGACTGTGAGTACAGATATTTCCTAGAGGAGTTTCTGGGGACAAATCTTTAAAATGAAACCTTCATGGATTGATGGAAGATGTGTAAATAGTTGAGTAATAAAACATGTATCAACTACTCAAAGCTAGCAATGTTGTATTTTAAGTAAATAACTTGTTTAAATACTGATCTCTAACTTGGGATTTTACTGGAGGCCACAGTTTTTAAAGTGTCCAAACACCAGCAAAGCTTGCTCTGCACTGATTTCAGTTTCTCAGCTAAAGAGTGCTGTTCCAGTGTCATCTGAAAATGGTTAGCCCAATACAGTGCAACTAGCAAGGTAATGTAATCTATTATTAAAGAGTAGATGCTACTGTAAGATTCATAGTAAAATCATATAATCACAACATCAAACATTTGTAGAAATCAGGTGTTCTTCACTTAAAAAAATGAAGGTGTCACAGAGTAAATAAAATTTTTAGAACATATCTCAATTTTTAAAGTTGATAAATTTCTATAAAAGATCTCTTTGCTTGATACTTATTTTATATGGAATCATACCTTTATAATCTATTTTTTAATTTATAACTGCCAAGTCTAATATCTAATCTCGTGTTATCTAACTTAAGATTTTTTTAAATATAAATGGGGTATACTATTATTTAAAAATAGGACTTAAATTACCTTCAATTATTTTTATATTTAATTTGTGTGTGCTGGGGGTGCAGTGGGGTGGGGTGGGTGGCAGCACACATGTGCCATGGGTAAATCTTTGTCAAACTTACTGTATCATTCATTTAAAAAAAAATTAAGCTGGGTGGTAGTGGCGTACACTTTTGATCCCAGCACGTAGGAGGCAGAGGCAGGAGGACCTGTGAGTTTGAGGCCAGCCTGGTCTAAAAGGTAAGCTTCAGGATAGCCAGGAATACACAGAGAAACCTTGTCTTGAAAAAAATAAACAAAAAAACAGTATGAGAAATATTAATTTTCTATTATGTGTATGTGTCTGAGCATATGTATATGCACCATATGTGTGCAGAATACAGAGGTCAGAAGAAGACATCAGATTCTCTGAAACTGGAGCTATATGGGTGGTGGTGAGGCACCATGTGGGTGCTGGGAACTGAACCCAGATCTTCTGCAAGAGTAGCAAGTGCTCTTAACTGCTGAGCCATGTTCCCAGCCCCTGTATTATATTCTAATTGCTTTGAGACCAAATACAGTTTGATTAAACACAGTATAACTATGGGATATATGTTGAGACTCAAGTCTGAAAGAATAAAGACAAGGAAACATATTTGGAGGGACTGCCAGTTTTCTTTTTTAAAAAGTTGAAATTTGAAAGAAAACTCTAGGCAAGATTAAATGTCTGGTATTGTATGTGGGACTTTATATAGATAAATGTGTGTGTGTACATATTTATAATATTGGTATTTAGTTTAATGACACATTCAGAGGAAAATTTGGCTTAAAATGTTAAGCATTGTGTAGAACATTTTCACACTCTCTGAATATAGCAACCAATTTTTAAATGAATCTTTATTTTTGGTGCTAGGGATCAAATTCAGGGTTTTATGCATGATGGCAACTATTCTACTAGTGAACAATATCTCTAGTCCTGTTTTGGTTTAAAGACTGGGCCTCACTAAGTTGCTCAGGCTGAGAACAGGAGCAGTGGTACATGACTATAATAAGAGCATTTGGAGGCAGAGGCAGAAGGATCGGGAGTTCAAGGCCATCTTTAGCGACATAGTGAGTTTAAAGTCAGCCTAGGCTACATGAGTCCCTGCCTGAAAAACGGAAACAAAAGTAGGTTATTCAGTCTGGCCTTGAGCTTCCTGTTCTTTTGCCTCAGCCTGTCAAGGAGCTGAAATTACAGGCATGCATATGTCCTCACATTTGGCTCTGAACATAACATTTAATAAACACTAGTGTATCACAGTGACTTCAAAGAATTGATAGTCAATGATCAATCAGTTTACTGTTTGGAGTTAGATTTGACTTGCATTTGAAGCACTTAACAAAGATTGTTGACTTAAAAAAGACCCACTTTGTAGTTAAATATAAGGAAAAAAGATTGATTTCAGGGTTAACAAATTGATAATAATTGATTTAGTAAATTGCAGTTTCAGAGTTTAAAATCTGGTTCAGTTGATTTGATAAGCTGATTAAAGTTCCTTACTTTTGAAGATCAAGTAAAATTAAACTACATGCAAATATAAAGCCAACAATCATAAATCTTTACATAAAGTATTTCTGAGGCCTCAGCTTAGCTTGAAAAGAAGACATTTTGAAGCAAATTTTCAGGGCAATTAGTTTTAAAGTAAAATTTTATGTTGTTTTCATAAGTACCTGAAAGTACCCTTCCCCTGGAGAGCTGGACTGTGGTGAACTTCCCCACACTGTATTTTTCAACTTAATTAAAATAATAAGAAAAGAAAATAAAACTCATGAAAAATAAAGACAATGTAAACAAATACTTCCTAAATAAACATTTTAACAAATTTTGAAGTGCTACAGTGTACAATTCTAAAGCTGGCCTTCCTTATGGATTCTACTATTTATACACTACATACATAAATACACTACATACATAAATACATAAATGAGTATGTATTTCACATTAACAAGTTTGTAAAGGACAGTTTAATGTGGGCCCTCATTTACTAAAAAAAAAAACTGCTCAACCAAACCACCCCATGTAAAAGCAAGCAGCTAAGGGCTTTTTACTGTACACACACTTGGTCTTCTGCAGGATTGCTAATATCAGCGTCTGCTTGCAGGTGGTACAGATACTTCAGCTATGACAACCCTCACTTTCATCGTAGGCAACAATTCATATTTTTAAACTGTATAATATTGTAAGTCTGCAATTTTTTTAAATATTTAGCAACAGGAATTTCTAACAAGTACTGTCTCTCTTACTGTATCCTGGATGTTAAAAGTTACTCTGGGTCCAGGAGATGCCGCATCCACACGGATTTCTGGGAGCTCATCAGTTTCTCCTATTCGAGAACTATAAGCAAAACGTAGTTATGAAACAAGCATAAATATGTAACACAAATATAAAATATAAAACACCAATAGTCTCATTTAAAAAACCCTTGGCTTTATAGAAATCTTATTAATATTAATAACATTAACATTCTATGTCTAAATATTGATCTCCTCAGATGATTTAATTTTTGGCATTCCATGTATTAACCTTCAATATCTGTGAAAAAGCCTTGATGTTTCAATTAACTTCACATTTTCTAAAACTAAACCATATAAAAAGGATTATGCTTTTTTATTTTTATATTTTTTTGGAGATAGGATCTCACGTGTCCCAGGCTAGCCTCAAAACCACTATGCAGCTGAGAGGGAATGTTCTTGAATTTCTAATCCCCTTGCCTGTTTGTTCTAAGAGCTACCAATACAAGGCATAAACCACCCAATTTATGTGGTACTAGGGAATGAACCCAGGGCTACATGTATGCCAGGCAAGCACTCTACCAACCGAGCTACAACACACCTCAGGAATTTATATATTTTATTTTTATAGTGCTGACTTAATACTAAAACAAGTTTTAATGTGCACAATCATCTTTTCTAAATTGACTATTTAGAAAGCAACCATCAGTATGCAAATTTTCTTTTCTTTGGATTATTTGTAAGCTTATACATAAATCATATCTAAATAAATTTGCTTTACTAAAACTTTCTTACTGCACTGTGGAATAAACATAGTAGAGCTTTCCTCAAACCAATGATGTATGACAGTAAGTAATTAGTGATTACTATTTTACTAATGAGGGTGATTTTTTTTACTATCCAATTGGAACACAGTATAAAAAAGTACTGAATCTTAGTTGGCTTGAAGTCAGCAATTTTATAGTTTGCCTCATTGGTTGAAATATGTATTACCTTGCTCTTTCCATTCTCTTAAGAGGTGGTCTTCCAGAAGCCGAAATGCTCTTTGATCGGCTGTAGCTTGGTTTGTAACCTAAACCCCACTTATCCTTGAGGGAAGCAGCCTAATAAAATGGTAAAGGAAAAAAAAAGTGACTCAAGGCAATTGTATACTGATGTGGTATTTCACTACAGCTAAAATAAAAATTATGTTAGTTCCTCTACCTCCAGGTAAGTTTCAATGACATTCAGCATAGATGAATCAAAGTGCCACAGCAATCAGCTATCCTGATGTCATAATATCACTTAGGAGGACTATACAATGGAAATAAGAGCCAATGGCTAACTCAACAGAAAAGGAAAAGATTAGGGAAAGGAAGAGGAGTACAGAAACAAGATGAGAATAAAGGAACTAATTAGAAGAAAAGAATGGAAAAAGAAAATGAGCAAAAATTCTGGGGAAAAGGTATGTATGTGTTGGGGAAGAGACCACTTTATCATTTCAAGGACCATTCTAATTGCACACCCCTGCTGCAGATCTCTACTTCACTGTAATAGAGGAAAGCAAGAGATGGGAACATTCAAATGTGCTGAGGTGCTGGGTGCTAAAAAGATTCTGATACAGCTGAGGACTCATGAAATGGTAGAGATTAAAGGGAAATGTTGAGTGAGACAAGCATTATGACTACAGATGAAATTTCAATGGTATCTTTAATCATCTCTATCAAGTTTTATTTTTAGAAATGTACTAACAAATAAACTACCTTAGAAACAGCACAGATGTATTATTTTACTTAGTGTATGATTTTAAATGTATAACTATGCACTGTCCCTTATCAAAGTCTGTTACTCTCAGAGAATAGCAATGTATAAATTAAAACGAATTTTATCTTTACATAATTTAGAGTAGAACTTGAAGAAGGTTCTCTGGGAGTTAGAGGTGACTGAGGGATCACATACAATTCCCCCCCCCCTACCCTTTAATGTATGATGTGCTATCAAATCTTCATTCTGGCAAAAAATAAAAAAGGAATCTTCTAATTAAAAAAATTCTCTTCTTTTGGAGTTTTTATTTAATTTTATATTTCTGGTTTCTAGTTCCACAGAAATCTGAGCATATAGAAATCAATAATCCTTCTTGAGCTGTAAGAGAAGGACAAAAGGCTGCCCTAAGGATTTAGAAAAGCAGGTAAACACAGGAGTTTCAGCTAGTAAGAACAGAATTCACAAGTAGAGAATGCCATAAGGACAGTGCTGGGTAGGGAAACCTAAAGCTCAGTGCAAACCAGTCTGACAGTTAAAAATGCTACCTGGTAAAAAGTGAGATTTTTTTCCTCAGGAGTTTGACAAGATTCCTTCAATAAATACCAGAAAAAGAAGCTCTTCAAGCTTTCAGTAAAAGGAAGGGGGAAAGGAATGTTTTGAAAGTCACCAGAGTATAGTTGTACTGAGGATGGCAAATTTTCACATGTGCAAGTCTCTTATTTAAAATGTGTTAGTACTTGTATATAACCAACTTCTTGTATAGTCTGAATGTCTAGGTTACTTATAATACCTAGTATGATAACAAACACAAGGTAAACAGTTGTTACAGTATGTTGTTTAGGGAACAACAAGGAAAAAGTCAGTACATGTTCAGTACTGAATACTTTTGATCTGTGGCTGACTGAGTTCAGGAATGTGGAACCCACAAATACAAAGTGGCAACTGCGAAGTTTTTGTGTGGCCTGTCCTTGATAGAAATAAGCTACCAAGAACCCAACCTGATCTGAGTGATATTATCATCGCATACCAAACAAAGAAATGAGGTCTAATCAGCAATACCCAACAATTCCACACTGGGGAGGGTAAAGAAAGGACAAATGTCTGTAAAGTCAAAGATCTAATCACAAGTCACTGTAGCACTGCAACCCTGAAGGAAGTTTCACAGCAGTTTCTCTCACCTGGTACATCATGTGTAGCTATCAAGAAAGAAAATTACAAAACATACTAAAGGCAAAATTGAAGTAAGATTTGAAGACAAAAAAAAAAGTCAGGAGCAAGCATGACAAGAGTGCTGGAACCAGCAGATTAGAATATTAAAGGCAGTTTTAATTAGCATGTTATGGTCCTCATGGATAAAAAGAAAGACCGTAAGAACAGCTGGACAATATAACCAGAAGTGGACATTCTAAGAAGGAACAACAACAACAACAACAACAAAACAGTAGAGATAAATACACTAACAGAAATGATCATTTGATGAACTTATTAACAGGCTGGACATACTGAGGAAAGAATCACACTGAGATTGAAACAGATTCACAGAAACTTCAGAAAGTGAAAAGTAAAGACAACAGAGAGCAAACCAAACCAACCAACCAACCAACCAACCAAACAAACAAACAAACAAAAACTCAAACAAGATCCCAAGAGAATATCTATGACTTGAGGGAAAACTACAAAATGCATAGAGATGTACAATGGCAATACCAGAGGGAGAGAGAAGAGAGCATTGGCCTCTACAATCAGAGTTCTCTGTGGACTGGGGCAGTCAGGGACGGCACCTGAGGGGAGGTGACCTCATTCTAGTATCTCCTCCATTATGGGTGGCTGATCTACACTCCTAGTGGACGCTCTTCCCTGTTGCTTAGCCATCAAACCACTCAATGGCTCTAACTCTGTAACTGAACTGTCAGTGACTGAGATTTCTTTAGCAATGTAAGATATCAAACCACAGATACAAAAAAAGTGAGGAACCAAATAGTATAAATACCAAGAAAACTACACATAAGCACACAGTTTTCAAGCAACAAAAAGATCAATATAAAAAAAATCCCCTTAAAAAAAAACCTGAGTATCTCAATCACTGAGAAACAAAGAATAAAAATGACAGCCAGCTTCTCCTAAAAAAAAAAAAAATCAAGCCAGTAAGAAAAGAGTGAAGAGCAAGAAAATGGCCCACAGAATCAACTAACAAGGGCCCATAGACACTGAACTGGCAATCAGGGGCCTGCATGGGTCTGACCTAGGTCCTCTACATATGTTATGGTTGTGCAGCATGGTGTTCTTATGGGACTCCTAACAGTGGGAGCAGGGGCTGCTTCTGACTCTTTTGCCTGCTGTTGGGACCCTTTCCCTCCTACAGAGTTGCCTTATTCAGCCTTAATATGAGGGGACGTGCCTAGTCTTATTGCAACAGGATATGCCATGTTTGGGTGATATCTCTGAGAGGCCTTGTCCTTTTCTGAAGGGAAACAGAGGAGCAGTGGATCTGAGGGTTGGGGTTTGGAGGATAGGAGAGAGGGGAAACTGTGGTCAGAATGGAATACATAGAAAGTGAAGAAAACACTTAAAGTGTTGAGAAAACAAAACCTCCAAACAATCTAGAGTTCTACAAGAAACTACTACCCTTCATAGGTGAAGGAAAAGTAAAACTTCCTCAGGCAAACAAAAAATAAGGAACTGTTGTCTACAGAATTACTTTGCAAGAAAGTCTAAGAGTTCTACAGAGATGGAAAGTGATACAGGCTGGAAACATGGATCTCTATAAGGAAGACCATCAAAGAATCAAGTGAAGGTAAATAAAAACTCATTTTTCTATTCTTAATTGATCTAACAGATAATTTGTTCAAAATAAGTAACACTAATGCTGTGTTATGTGTGCTTACATATATTACAATATAAGTATGCTTACATAGTACTTATACACACATTTACTTATATTACATATCTTAAGTATATACATCATCACACTCATATCCATGCTTACACGTAAGAAATTAATGACCATCATGGCAAGAGGGATTACTTTATTGCTATAGGTACTCGTGTTACATATGTAGTAGAGTGTTATCGGAAAGCAGACTTGGATTTAGTTGTACATGTGTATCGTAGACTTAAAAACCACCACTATAGTATATTAAACTATAACCACTTTTAAAGAAAAGGGAATCATATAAAATGTTCAGTTAAAACTATAAAAGACAGAAAAAACAAAACAAAACAAAAACAAAAACTAGAAGACAAAGGCATGAATAGAGAACAAAAGCAGGTAGATGTTTAATCCAATATTATCAATAATAGTTTGAACATCAATGGTTTAAACTATGCAAGACAAAAACTAACAAAATTGCAAAGTAAAATGGATGGTTTCACTATCATAGTTGGAGACCTTTTATCAGAAATGGACAGACCCAGTGCACACAGAAAATTCCTATGTAGGAACTCATGAACTTTAGACCAACAGCTGTGGAACCTGCATGGGACTGGACTAGGTTCTCTGCATACAGGAGAGTTGCTTGGTCTGTTTGAGGGGCCCCTGGCAATGGAATTAGGATCTATCCCTGGTGCACGAGCTGGCTTTCTGGAACCCACTGCCTATGGTGGGATGCCTTGCTTAGCCTTGATGCAGGGAGGAGGGTCTTGGTCCTGTCTCAACTGAATGTACCAGGCCTTGCTGATTCCTCATGGGAGCCCTTACCCTTTTGGAGGAGAAGATGGGGGTGGGTGGGTAGAGGGGAAGGGAGGGAAAGCTGGAGAGGAGCAGGAGAAGGGATGAAAAGGGGATCTGTGGTGGGTATATAAAATAAATGAAAAAAAATTCTTAAATAAAAAAAAAAAACAAAACAAAACAAAAACTAAGTAATCTCCAATTGTGAGGAGCTTTCTTTTGTGCATGTAGGCTAAAAGTCAATGTCAGGTGTTTTCTTACTTCTTGAGGCAGGGTCCCTTAGGAAACCTGTTTTACCAACTGGGTAGACTGGCTGGCTAGCAAGTCTCCACCTGCCCAGTGGTTGGGGTAAGTTCAGGAGCACAGTGCCATACCTGTTTTTTTAAGTAGGTAGTGGAGACCTGAACTCAGGTGTTTATGCTTGGGTAGCAAATTCACTTTATCCACTAAACCATCTCCCTAGCTCTGAGGGGAGTGGTTTTAATTGGGTAATGGGAAAAAATACAGAAAACTGTACAGCTAACATATTAAGTAGCCAAAAACTTCAAACTTACCCATTAAGACAGAAACAAGACAAGAGATCCCCTTTGAATCTAGAATATCCCCCAAAGGCACATGTTGAAAGGCTTTGTTCCAGCCCACAACAGAACTAGGAGGTAGTTGATACTTTAAGAGGTGAAACATAGTTGGCAAGTTAGGTAACTGTGAGCATGACATGGATACTGAGACCCTCGTGTGGCTGTTTCTGCTTTCCTTCCACCCTTCATGATCCTCCCACCCCAATCTGTACCTCTCTTCCTGGCTACTGTGAAATGAACCATCTCTGCTATATCTCCTATCACAGTACTACCATAAACACAAAACAACAGGGTCAAATGTCATAGACTGAAGCCGTGAGCCAAATTCCATCTTTCCTTCTCTTCTGTTGATCATTTCAGGCATTTTATCAGAGTACAGGAAAGTCAACTAACAAATTCCCTCTCACCACTCCTTTTCAACACTGCCCTAAAAGGAATACAGATTAGGAAAGAAGAATTGAAGCTTCCTCTGCTCCAAGATGTAATACAAATTGTCTATGTAGGAAATACAGAATTGATAAAAGTTGTCCTTGAACTTATAAACAAATATATCAAGATTACAGGTTATAAAATTGATATATAAATGTCATTTTGCTTTCCTAAATACCTGCAATGAACAAAAAAAATGTGAAATTTGGAACATAATGTAATTTATACTTGTCCAACCAAAAGTAAAATATTTAAGTATATATCTTATAAAATGTGTACAAGAACTATTATATGAAGAAAACTATAAAAATGATGACAGAAATCAAACAACTTAAAAACTGGAGACATTCAGTATTGTCAAGTATAATACTGTTTAAGGATAAGGAATAAGAAGGGAGCATAGTGTGTTTTTAGGGCAGTGAAATTATTGTATACATTACATCAAAGAATAAGTTTGTCCTAAACCACTCAGCCTTGGGAATTGTGTACATGTAGGTGCATCAGCTGTGGCAAGTGCAATCCTCTCAAGGAGAATATTAACAGTGGCTGGTACAATATATGTGTGCAGGGAAATCTCTGTACATTCTTCAGAATTTTGTTAGAAACTTAAAGTTGCTCTTAAAATTGTGTTTTATTAAAGAAATAAAGCAGGAAAGAGAGAAATTGTAGCTTAGAGGTAAATACTGAAAAATTGGAAGCAAAAGCATGGTAAAAGATTGCACATTTCTGAGAGCACACATTAGAGGTTAAAAAGCCAGTGAGTTCATGAATGACAGAAACACCACAGTGGCTTGGGCCAAACTGTAGAGTTCCATTGCCTGGCTTTGAAACTTGATTCCATAAGCACTGCTGGCTATATAAACTTGGTCAAATTACTTGACCTCTCTGGGCCTGTTTTCTCATTTTTAAAATGGAAGAAAAGGCTACTTCATAGAATTATTGTGGACATTTATGGTTGGTCAAATGTTAAGCATTTTAAAGAGTTTCTGGTACACAGGTCTGATTTTCAGAAACCAGGTGGTATTATTACCAGCATAAACAAGAACATATTATCACTGTTAGGTGTCAAAAAGTAAGCATTTAAAAATAATCTGAAATTTTTAACATGTACTCACTCGCATACTGGACCTCCGTAACTTTTTACGAACATCTCTTCGGATGTCATTCACAGCCACAGACTCCAGCTGTTGGTAACGCTGAATTTCCTGGTTTATGGTTCCTTCACTTGCACCTAATTTTCTAAAGGAAAACAAAACAAAACCCAAAGAAAAAGAAAATCAAAACAACAACAACAACAACAACAACAAAAAAAAAACCCCACCAAAATAAAGAGAGGTTATTGTAAAGAAGAAAGTAAGCTGGGCGATGGTGGCGCATGCCTTTAATCCCAGCACTCAGGAGGCAGAGCCAGGCGGATCTCTGTGAGTTCGAGGCCAGCCTGGGCTACCAAGTGAGCTCCAGGAAAGGCGCAAAGCTACACAGAGAAACCCTGTCTCGAGAAAAAAAAAAAAAAAAAAAAAAAAGAAGAAGAAAGTAAAACTGATTTTTAACTACTCATTTTCAGTTCTCTCGCTTGTAGGGAAGCAAAGGACAATATCTGAATGGGTACACCGGCAACTTTAACACTAATATCTGGAAAGTTAAAAAGACCCACTTGTTGTGGGATATTTGTACACTGTGTGAAGATATATTTGTTGTGAATGGTATAATAAAAAGTTGAACAGCTAATAGCTAGGCCGGAGGTATAAGTGAGATTTCCAGGGAGAGAAAGGGAGAGGGAGGAAGAATTGAGGCCAGTGAGATGCCAGTGTGACTCTAAAGAAGTTGGATATATGGTACAGATCAGAGGTAACTGAGCCACTAGGCAGAACGCAGATTAAAAAATATGTGTTAATTAAATTATAAGAGCTAGTTGGGGAAAAGCTAAGCTAAGGCCAAGCTTTCACAATTAATAATAAGTCTCCATGTCATTATTTGTGAGCTGGCAGCCCAAAGAAAAATCCGTCTATACCCACTAACATCTGAGGAAAGGCTTTTACACTCTCTATCCATTGATATAGCAAAAGGTGCTAGTAATCTCATGCAAACCAAACACTCACTCTGCAGAAAAATGTATATATGATTTTGGAAGACTAATATATTTTGCCTCAAGTAATTTTTCTCCCTGAGGATAAAACTCAAATTGATGGAAAATATGAATCATTACACAATAATTTATAGACGAGTTCTAAGGTCTTTCACTTTTCAAAATTCCCGTATTTGTGGGAAGTCCTGATTGAACAACAACAACAAACTCCCCATAGGTATAAGTATTTGAAGATTAGGAAAGAGGAAGCATGGCCAACAACTTTGAGAAAATCAAAGTTTCAAAGTTTAGCAAGAACAATATTTATCCTTGCACAGAAGGTACTAAGTAAAATTACAATACATTAGGCAAAAAAAAAAAAAAAAAAAAAAAAAAAAAAGGTTACTGATGCGTACTGCCTTACCTCTATGTGTGTCCTAAAGAACTGTTAATATCAACAGGCAAGACTTAACAAAAAGCCCCAAGACTTTGAATTCATATTTATACAAGTAAAAACCTCAGTTTTTTACTCTGAGATAGTTTTCTCATCAGTACATTTGGAAAATGCTATTTAACTTCACAACTATACTGTGAGGTTCACTGTGAGACAGCATGTCACACCAGAACAGGCACCCATAAATGCTGATTCTTAACTCCTCAAAAAAACTTTCAGAAATAAGGTTAGCAAACCAATAAACATACTCAACTATGTACATAAATACATGCAAGCACAGACATGCACATAGAGTTGTGTATATGTGATATAAAGTAAGCCATTCACTTCAGAGAGATGAGGAGCTGTGAAGACAAAACTAAGATTCCAAGCTTAACTTTATTATTAATGAGCTCAGAAAAATTACTGTACTTCTTGGAGCACTGATTACTTCAGTGATAAACTAAAAGGTTTCCTTTATCTTTAGCATCCTATTTTTCTATTACTACAGAATGCTACATTAAGTTAAAAAACCAATGACATACTTAAGATCATCTATTACTTTGGCCTGTTCGTTCAGTTCTCTGATGTCCACTAAACGCTTTACAATCTTTCTTCCTCTGGGTTCTCCCGGCTGGGTAGAAGATGTTCCTTGTCGTCGATAATCTATAGCTTCCTAAAACATTGAAAGTATATATGTTAATACCACTTTCAGTTCATACAGACAATCTATACTACAAAATTAATGCCTCAGATCAAAGAAAGCATGCAAGGAATCAAACCCATCTACAGCAAGTAAGCTGATTGCAGGTCTCCACTGATTCAAATCCCCTCATTTCGTAAGAAACCTATTGAGTTGCTACCTACGTTTCCCCATGAGTGTGCTCTGCACGCTTTCAAATGGGACTGGCTAGACTGAGGGGAGCCCCGCATCTCTGAATCACACAGATACTCTGCAGGAACAGAATAGCGCTGATTTGGGGGAGCCAGGCCTAGTAGGTGATTTACAAGTCGCTGCCCAAAGGTGAGTTTGTGGCCATCTCCACTTACTGTACTTCCATCTGAACTCTAAATAATAAACAGTATTATTAATTTAAAATTACTTTAAAAGACAAAACTATTTCATGATACAACAGATATATTTAAAAATCTCTTTACAAATCAAAACCAGGATGAAATCCGAAAGTCACTTTCTTTTTGACTACTAAATAACTTGATACTACAGTAAGCAGTAGAGCTGGAAAAACACATTTTAAATGTATATGTCACAGTGTAAGCACTCTGCTTTTAAAAGACTTATTTATAGAACTCTTTCCTTGGCCGGCGGTGGTGGCACATGCCTTTAATCCCAGCACTCGGGAGGCAGAGGCAGGCGGATCTCTGTGAGTTCGAGGCCAGCCTGGGCTACCAAGTGAGTTCCAGAAAAGCGCAAAGCTACACAAGAGAAACCCTGTCTCGAAAAACAAAAACAAAAACAAAACAAAACAAAAAAAACCCTCTTTCCTGAGCTATGGTTTACAAACCATAATACCCATCCATTTAGCATGTACACTCCATGGTTTTAGTCTATCTAGAACTCTACAGTCACCACCACACTCTCAGCATTACCCAGAAAAGCACCCTTCTTTGTCACAGGCCTTTCCATCTCTGTTCTCAAACCTCATCACCCAACCAGACTGAGGACCCACTGATCTACTTTCTATGCTTTGATTTATCTTACTCCACTTTCAATGTTATTACATTACATTAAGGTTAAGGCACATTTCATAATGGCATTATTATGAAATACACAACAGCACTGTAAAATGCAGACCCAGAAACCACCACCTTCTTCCCTGCCTCCACAAATAGCAACCACAACATACAAAATAACACTGAATTATCAGGTATTTGTTTCAAGAAAACCAGTCTTGAAATTCTGCACTTACATTATGGATTGTGGGAGACATAGTATCAACTTCATCTTCATCTGATAGGTCAGCTATGTTTACTGAATTGAGGTCAGCAATGTCATCTATGTCTTCCTCTCCTGTCAGTGTTGTAAGAGTGTTGCCCAGAGCATTAAGCCTTTTGCCAATGTTAGGGTCCATGTGGACATCAATCCCACACATTTTCCACAATACATTGAGAGTCCATGTTCCAGCACTACTACTTTCTGTTTAAATAAAGAAGTGGTATTAAAAAAATCCTAGGAATAGGAGTATAAGAAATTCTGAATTGTATGCTGGCCTTTCTGAAACACCAGACAGTGAACTGGTTTCCAAGTATACAGTGTGCATCTACCTCTTCTGTATAAATAGCATGGCTCTTTATCTCAAGGGCTACATGTTCCCTCTGAGCTCAACAGCTCTCCCTGCCCATGAGACTAGCATGAACCATTATAAACTCATCCATCAGCTACAAGTAACTAAATAACTGGTCAAAGTAAACATCAAAACTAAAAAAACAAAAATCTTTCTCTGTACTTAAGGTTGGTCTATTTTAAATGAGAGTGGAAATGAGGCCATGAGCTCTTTCCATCCATGTGATGTCATCAATTAAAGCAAAGCAAACAAACAAAAAAGGATCCAAAATAAAAGAAGCAGTGAGAGAGGAACAAAAGCCAGAGTTGAACAGGCCCTGGTGACAGTTAGATACTGGTTCCAGTTGTCCCCTCCCTTCCCTGACACAGCATTCTTAAATTTAACATCATCTTCAAATATCCTGGGACAAGACCTTGCTTCTTGTTAAGCAGGACTGAGTAGGCTGTATAAACAGACAGTCCTGGTAAAGACACGTGTCTTCTCCCAAAAGGTAAGTTTGCTCAGTCTCTAGCCTCCTAGCAGGGCTGCCGGAAACTGTCTTTTAACTTTTTAATCCTTTGTTGCTGGGGATGGCAGGTACCTCTTGAGATAGCTATTCAGGATGAACACTAAGGGTAAAGTTGGAAGAGTGTCAAGGAATATCGAGAAAAGAAAAGATCACTAGAAACATTACTGGCTTCGATCAGTCTATGCCTCTCAATAGCCTAAATAATAGTTGACCCTGTAATCTTTTTAGCTGAGACACTCCCACATTCCCACAAGTTACTGTCCAACTGTTTTCCTATGCCTTACTGTCTTGAGGTATTCCTTTGATATATCACCATTTGATTTCTTGCTAAAAATATTTAATAGCCTCCCTATCCATCAACAAATCAACTCCTGAATTTGGCATTTGAGATTTCCTATCTTATTTTCACCTAACTCTGTTTTAGTCAAAATAAACAGTGAACCTACCAGCTGCAGCTTGCCCTGTAGTCCTTGAACAAACTTCATAGGTGCCATCTGGAACTACACCTGCACAAGAATGACCCCAATACAATTGTCAATAAAAATATGCTTGTACTTAAACGCAATACCACATGTTTTCTCCCAAAGACAATTGCCTAAATGTAAACAGGATTTTTAGTTCTGCTATGCTTCAATTCCTACCCACAAAAGGAGAATCTTTGGACTCAGCCCTGTTCTACAAAGTGTAGCATTTTATTTTATGATTTTAGCAACTTACCTAGAGTTTTGGCTTTACTTGTAACATGTAGTTATTAGAATCACACTACTTGGTCACTTCTAGATGGTTTTCTACCAACCTCTAGGATTCTATGATAATTTGTGCACGCGCGTGCGCGCACACACACACACACACACACACACATTGTTGTTGCTGGTTTTGTTTTTTGATGACAGGCTCTTGCTATGCAGCTTGGCTTGACCTTGAACTCACAATCCAGTTTCAGACTTCCGAGTACCAGGATTACAGAGGAGGCACTAAACTTTGGTGAGAATAATTTTTAAATTAAAAAAATTTTACATTTCTTTATTATGTGTGTGAGCATGTGCAAGTGCAAGTAAAGAGCAGGAGTTAGTTCTCTCTCCTCCTACCCTGTGGGTGCAGGAGATTGAACTAACCTTAGTGGCAAGTGCCTTTACTGGCTGAGCCATCTGGACAGCCCCATGTATGAATATTTTAAGAATGGAAGTCATTGAAAAAGAATTGACAATTTAGAATTACCATACTAGGTTAGAAATAATCTGTCACTTTTGTCATCTCTTTGCCAATTTGTCAATCTCACGATCTTGGATCTAAGCCTAGAAGCATATTTGCTTTTAACTACAAACTGGTACTACCATCTGGCTTTAACTTGATACCTTAAACTTAATCAGTGAAGAATATGCTATCTTTGAAATCATCTCTAAGCAGAGTAAGTTGTAAAGAAAGAATTAAGGTCACCTTCAGTAAACCTTAATGGAAATGAAATATCAATCAATCTAAAGTTGATTACAGTAATAAGTGAAATAAATGTCCTTTTATAATACCTAAATTGGTATTCACATGTTACTTAAAGTTGGAGTGACTTCCCTTTTCTAGGTACTTTGACATTAAGTTTGTCTTTCCTTGAACATTTTCTAAAAAGAAAAATATTCACCGGGCGGCGGCAGTAGCACATGCCTTTAATCTCAGCACCCAGGAGGCAGAGCCAGGCAGATCTCTGTAAGTTCCGAGGCCAGACTGGTCTACAGAGTGAGACTCAGGACAGGAACCAAAGCTACACAGAGAAACCCTGTCTCGAAAAAACTGAAAAAGAAAAAAAAAAAAAGAAATGAAAAGAATAGAAAAGAAAAAAATATTCCCAACTTAGGCACACTATCCTTTGTGAGGAAGGATCAATTCTTTTTTTCTCCTTCTTCTTCTTTTTGAGATCCTCAGGGCCTCATGGTGTAGTGCATTGCACACTGGCTTCAAACTTTTGCTATATAGTTGAGTATTAGTAGGTTGAGACCTTGAACTCAAAATCCTCTGGCCTCTTTGTGGAATTGGAAGAATTCCCAATGATACTCTCAAATCCTAGAAACTTGGGCTATGTTATTGGGTTATTCCTTGTGTCACCAGTAATTAAAGCTAGAATTCTAGTCCAGGGGATTTACAGGTTCTCTATGTTTAATGAATTGGATCTTGCAGTTACTACTTTCTTTCAGGATCTATGGAACAAAAATGGTTTATCTGGTCATTCATGGTTTGACTACAGGAAAAAACAAGGAGAGATCAAAGCCTCAAATGTATAGAAGTCTCTCTGCTTCACTAGAAGGTAGAAGTTATAGGTTTTTACAAATGTATTTTGTTACCTTTAATAATAAGGGCTACAAATAGCCCTTATTTGATTTCTAAAAGCATTCCTATATCTGAACATCCTTTAGTTATCAACAGGTATTTTAATTTTTTATGATTATAAGCCCATAAGTAGAAAATAAACAAAACTCACAAGCATTCATTACTAGATCTCCACGGATTTCTGGTTTCCAGTCATCCCACGATGTCTCAAAGCCATCAGCAAAACGGATACAAAAGTTCTTGAAATGGCCTTTGCTAACCAGAGACTCTGAGGAACATGCAGTGATGAGAGTACTTTCAATGGTTAGCACTAGAGCAGAGCCAGTGTCAAGGTCTCCAGTATGATTAGACTGAAGAAATACCACAGGAAAATAGAGGCAAAAGGTGAGTTAAACATCTTTTTTTTTTTTTTTTTTTAAAAAAAATAAGACTTAATTTATGTGTATGAATGTTTTGCTTGTCCTTAAGTATGTGCATCACACGAGTGTGTGGTGCCCACAGAAGTCAAAAGAGGACTTCAGATACACTGAACTAGAGTTACAGATGGTTGCAAACCATCACATGGGTGCTGAGAATTAAAACCAGGTTCTCTGCAAGAACAACAAGAGCCATTTCTCTAGACCAGATGACTTCTGAAATTTAGAAATCTTCACATTCATAAGAATAAGAATCTAGAAAGGGTCAAATCTAGAAATTCTCAAAACAAAGTAACTTGGAAAAATAAGTTTTAAACATTACTCAAACGAAAATTTTGCTTGTGTGTTTCCCTTTTTAATATGCTAATTATCTGTTTTTCTAGCCTCTGTTTAAATAATGGGCAACACTCTCACTATGACAACCAGTTCTTGTGTGCGCAGCTTTCTTGAAGCCTCTCATCGTGTCATCAAAAAGCCTCCATGTTTCAACTCTTTAGATATAAACAACACTGCTCCTCTTCAACTCCAAGTTTCTCTTAGCAGTGTTCTGCCAAACAGAACCCTAAATATGAATTCATCCCATTCACAGGCTTATCTCTGCCATTACATTTCAAGTATTAAAAGTGACAGTTAAGGTAAACTTCAACAAGACAGATCTTACCATGTGATTGTTAGGGCTATTTCTCCTTGGTCTGACAGGGGCTCACAGCATTTTCTTGCTCAATCACATGTTCAAGTACATATACCTTCCTGAAAACTGGGCCTAAACCATGAAGACAGCATCCTTGCCTATCCAATTACATAAATAACTTGCAAGTTTCCTTATCATTATTTAATATTCATACTTAATACAGTTTGTAAGCAAACTGAAATTCCCTGCCATATTACAGATGGCATTATTAAAATGCATTCTGAAATATCCCTTCGTTTCCACTTTAATACAAAGGTTAATATAAAGATTTCTTTGCTTAAAAAATATAAGATTCTGAAGCTTAATCACAAAAGCAAGAATTAGGAGTTTTTGTTCAAATTATAAACTGTTCTACTTAAAATTGTTACATTCTAATCTTGGAATAAAGACTCCTACATCTTGATTTTTCTGTACCTGTGCAGTATTTGTTATAGGGAGGCAAATTCCTAGATCATTCACAGTCAGCTGGAGGAAGAGAGTCCCAAAGGCCTGGGCTGATGTTTGCTGGATACCAGGGAGCATGTCTACCACTTCCTTTGTAGCCATATGAATATCCTTATGTAAAGCCATTCGTTGTTCATTCCAGTTGTCATAGGCAGCCTTGTAATTCAACCAAAACAGCACAGCTTTTGCAAATTAAGAACAGGCAGAAAGAAAATTAAAGTCAATAATATAAGTGATTTATTACAGTTAATAAATTTCAACTACTACAGAATTCTGATGATCAATAATAATTATGAATAAAAATTACTCCTAGAAAATTATGATACTACAATTGTAATGAAACTAAAATGATATAGTCAATACTTTTCATGGACAAGTAAAAAAAAATGAAGCAGAAAGCAAGCAATTGCCTAATGGCAACAGAAAGAAAACACAAGTCCATTTATCCCTTCAATATTGTAGGACTCCTATTACACATTTGGTCCTGGGTGGAATAATAAATGCAAACAAACATGACCTTTGACCTTAACAGTACAGTTTATGTTTTATGTTGGTTTGACCAAGAAATGTCCCCCTTAAGCCCATGTATTTAAATATTTGGTTCCCAGTTGATGGTACTATTTGGAAGGTTATGGAAATTTTAGGACCAGAGCCTTGCTGCAGAAAATAGGCAATGGAGGTGGGTGAGAGTTTATAGCACTGCCCATTATAGTTTACTCTGAACTTCCTTTGTATGGCTGAGATATTTCTTAACTTCTTGCTCAGGCTACCTGCTGTCAGGCCTCTACAGACATTTTCCTCTGGATCCCTAAGCTCAAATAAACTCCGCATCTACAAGTTGCCTTTGTTCACAGTATTTTATCATACCAACAGAAAATCAACTAATATACCCTTACTGCTCTGAAATATTTCTAAGGATGTAAAGACATAGTGTAAGGCATATATTTTAGGATGATTTGGAAAGGTCAAAGTCATTTGAGTTTGTTAGTAGGAAACACGCCCCCCCCCCCAAGGAAATTCTTCATCTCATAACAGAGTGTGGAAGTTTAGGAAGATAAAATGGAGAGACAACAGAAGAGGAAAACCAAGAATGGTGCTATGCACCAGCTGGGATTGTTTTAAGGCCCTGGTGAAGAACAATGAAAGGCTGGTGAAATCGAAGATGCACAGCAGGAGTAAAGGGTTCAGCAAACAAAGTGCTATGGTAGCATTGCTAAGAAGGAAGTTTTTTAATGGCAGATCTAAGACCACTGCAGACTGAAAGTTTATAGGGATTCAGAAATATTGCCTCTGAAAAATAATTTAAACATTAGTTTGCCCATCTAGTCAACCTTCTTTACCACTCTTCTTTTCTGAAAGCTGATGTGCTTATAAACACTCACTTGACAAATGTTTAGCTAGCATGTAGTACTGTTCTAGGCCCTAGGATAAAAAAGTAAATAACAGATGATCTCATCTGCTTATATCCTTGCTAAACTTTACATTCAAAGATGAAACTGAAGAATTTGTTTCTCCTCTAAAAAGAATAGGAAGTTACAGACTCTTTCAAATCTAGAACAAACATTTCTGACTCCATTTAGAAGTCTACTTGAACTCTTTTTCAGCAGACTACATTCCTTAAGGGAAGGGATCCTGATCCTGTTATTCATTTTTGTATCCCACATTTAGCCAGCACACAGTAAACCTTTTCAGAATAAATGAATCAACCCATGGCAAAAACACAAATGGGTAGATAATCCAAACAAAAAATTTAGCATCTAAGATTGAAACTTGGAATAAAATAATCATATTTATGTTAAAAGCAAAATAATTGTAAAATATGAAATGATTTTAAAAACTAGAGTTAGCAAGACTTGTTTTAGGTGCTCACATTTTAGATTTAAGAGGCATTTAGCTGTCAAACATCTGCACTAGAAAGCTAAACAGATGTATCCAGAGCATGCCCACAACCCAGAAGACAGTAATGGCCAATTGAATCTTACCTCTATCAAAGGCCACAGGTTGTGCATAAACAATTGGTCTATTCAAGGTAATAAGCACAGCTTCCCTATCTGAAGAACCACTGATTTCTTCTCGAAGGGCATTCCTTAATCCAATTCTAGTTTTAAAATAGGCAACTTGATGAAAATCAGAACCAGCTTCCTCATAAACCTAAAATAAAATTCAAAGCTTAACAAAATCAAATAATGGAAAATTTTTACCAGAACAATTTAAACATTATTAATAGTGTTGTCCTACAAAAGACCTACATACAGTATACTTCTCCTAATTCAACCACTAAATGGTGTATTTCTTACATTCTGTACCATAAATGGTTAAAATTAATATAAAATGTGAAGAACTGTATAAAAGGTAAACTTGGAGATGGGCTGTGGCTTTGTGGTAGAGAGCTAGCAAGCTGAGTGAACCCAACAGAGGTAAGCATGGCGATGTATTAAATCTTTCAAAATATCTATAAGATTTATTTATTTACTCTCAAAATATGTATCCATTTGAAAAATTAGTTTTTTTCATAGATAACATTTAAAATAGTTAATGTAGCCATCAATTTTTAAACTGTAACTGGTATTTAAAAAATGACTTTAAATCAAAATTAGGTGGGGCATATATGCAAAATTAAAACAAACAGAAAAGATCTCTGATAAACAGTAAATCTTTGTTCATTGGGGAACTATACTAGCTATTGCCTTTTTCTTAAAACTTTAAATAATTAACATTCATTATATGTGAAATTTTCAAATATTCTACAGAGAAAGTATAAACTTAACACTTTATATATTAACTAATGAAAGCATGAGATAGTGAAATAAAAATAATAACAAACTGAAAAATTACAAGCAAATGTTTATGCAGATTTTGGATAAAGTCTCATGAGATTGTCATTGCACTAACCTGTAGTAGACAGAATACAATCAAAAATTGTAATGAAATAGCAAAGTAAGAATGTAGAGGCCTAAGGAAGTTTTCACCAGCATTTATAATATAAATTTTAGGAACTTAAATATTTCTAAAATTGTAACACATAAATTAATTTAAAGACAACAGTGACAATACCAACATATTGTGTACAAACCTGATGCTTGACAATTTGCCCTAATGCCAGATTTAAGTCTACTTGGCATTTACCAAATAGTTTCAGATAGCTGCTATTTCCTGGTGAAGCTTTGGTTTGAAGTCGATTTGAAAGTTCCAATTCAATCAGTCCAGTTTCAAATCTCACAGCTCTCATTGAAGGGGTGGTGGCTGTTACCTGAATACCCTAGCAGGTTACATATTATAAGGAAAATAAGAAAATACACCAATTATAGACTCACTCAAATGCAATCTTTTGAAATATGATAAAAAGTCATGTTTAAAACATGTAGGATATATATGATGGGAATATTTAATTCAGTTACATTAATAGGACTTTATAGTTAATAAATTTCATTTTAATATTTTTACTTTAAAATTCAAAGTATAGGTTAAATATATTAATTATAACTAAATAGTCTCTAGGTAAATATTTTGAACTTTAATACACAATAGTATTTTTATATGAGATAATTAAGGCTTAAAGTATTATTACAGTTTTCTGCTTTGCTTTTAGCCATGCCCTGTTCTCCTACCTTTGGTTCTGAGGATAGACTGTTTCATTCAGATAATTGCACACGTGGGCAAGTGCTCTACCACAGCCCCTAAAATATTATTATTAGTTGAGCAAATATCCAACATATCTTGCAGAGTAAATTAAAAAAGAATTAGAAATATCAAATGTTCACCAGAATGTAGTAAAATAAACTGTTTCAACTATATAATATAATACAGCTTTCAGGAAGAAAAAGCTGCAATAATCTGATATAGAAAGATATAAAAGTATCTCCAAATAGATAAATACATGTATATATAATAATAACAGAAGGTCCAGGCATGGTAGCACACATCTTTAATCTCACCACTTGTGAGGGAGAGGTAGGTGGATCTCTGAGTTCAAGGCCAGCCTAATAATCTATATGGTGGGTTCCTGCAGGCTAGTCAGGCTGCATAACTGAGACTGTCAAAATAAAAGGAAGAAAAGAAGGAAGGAAGGAAGGAAGGGAGGGAGGGAGGGAGGGAGGGAGGGAGGAGGAGGGAAGGAGGAAGAGGAGGAAGGAAGGAAGGAAGGGGAGGGAGGGAAGGAAGAAAGGAACGAAGGAACGAAGGAAGTAAAGAAGGAAGGAAGGAAGGAAGGAAGGAAGGAGGTAGGGAGAGGAGGGAGGAGGAAGGAAGGAAGGAAGAAGGTAGCAAGCTGGTAGCTCCAGGAAGCTTGGTGCCTGCCCTTAAAAAAAGGACTGAGGCTGCAACTCAGTGAGAGAGAGCCTGCTGTCTATTTGTAAGACCCCAGGCTCAAAGCCAAGCAGTGTTAAAATGAAAAAGGTTTTCCTTGAGTAAACAAGATTATAGTTTATTTTTGCTTTCTATTTTGTAATTTATGTACTATACAAATATCCCACAACATACACAGACTACTTAATTAGAAAGATGGTCCTAAAAGTTATCACTGTTATGGAAATTTTACCTTAAACTGTAAATTCAGGGAATAGAGGAGAATTTTTGGCTTATCACCATCTGTTGTTCCATCATGTTCATTCCAGAGAGGAATAGGCTGCTCCCCACCTAGAAGAGGTTAAATACTGAAGAATTAGAGAAGCATCCTTATCAGAAAAAATGAGACTGTATTTTGTACATTAAAAAGAAAACAGTCAGTAAAAAGAATTAAGTCATGTAGAAGATGAGGTTTAAGAGATTTTATATATACATATACATTTCTAAGTGTTATTTTATTTATCTGTTCTTGGTAACACAAGCACTGACTTAAAAGAACAAGATGTGTATCTAATCAAGATTTATTTAAAAGTGCTTAGTTTTTGCCCAAACTTTATCTATTCCACAGTAGTTAAAGTACTCAACTGTTGTTAACAAATCTTCTGGGTGTTTAGTTACTACTTGGAGGGCTATACTAATGTGGACAGAGGGATTAAGAAGCACAGTATTTTTGTTCTTTGCTTTCCAAGATCAACTCCTAGTGTAGCCCTGGTGAGTCAAATCTGCCTGTTTTTCAGGGATGCCATGAAGACCTCACCAGGTAGACAGCAACTAATATCCATTCTACAAAGAAGAAGGTTAACACAGAGGAAAAATGTCCTCCATGTTTCCAGATGTGAAGTTATGGTCAAGCAAAGCCTCTGACTTATCCTCAAATAGATGGAACAGCTAAGCAAGGCTAATGAAGCCAGAGGCTCCTCCCAAGTGCAAGTAATCCCTGAGGACCAGAGCCTAAATGTCCATAACAGTAAAAAAAAAAAAAAAAAAAAAAAAAAAAAGCAATTCTTTTTGGTCATCGGCAAAATTATTAAGCACACAGCAGGAAAGTATAACCAATAATTGATAATAATATAAAACAAATACGTTTTTAATCAAATTAAAGTCCTTAGTCAAATTAAAGGACTCACATGTTTCTCCTTACCACAGACATACATTTTTATATATTTCTGATAATTCTGCTTATGCTTCCTTTGTTTTACAAGATCTACAAAATAAGAGTAAAACCATGCCAAAGACTACCAAGTGAACACTCATTGGTGACTAGCTTTACAACTGGATCTCTGGATCTTTTTAGTAAAAACAGGTTAAATCTATTATAATCTTCATGGTAATGCTATTCTCTAGATTTTGTACATTCAACCACTGTCTTAATTTTGTCTACACTCATTTACAGTTAATCTGTGTTCAGAAGGTCCTAAGATAATCTAACTCTGGGTCCCTTTGGCTGTTCTCCAGTGCTTGAAAGTCAGCAAGAATGAAGACTCTAAACCCCTGTATCCTTCCAATTTTAGCTGGAAGCAGCCAGACTTATTCAACATCCATCTTCTAAATGGTTTCAGGACCTCAACTTGTGAGGCGAGAATGTTAGCTAGCTAGATAGGTACTAGCAGGCTTGGAAGCCACTGAGGAAAGACTCCACCCTTATGGTATACTCTTCCAAAGTTTCCAACACCAGAAACTGCCCTCAAACCACAATGAGGATGCTGACCTTGACAGCAGGAAAGAGCTACATGAACAACAAATATGCCCCTTCTCCATCTATCCATACAAACAAAAGCCAAGAATGTTAATCATGGTCATGGCATTTTGAACCCCTACCTCTACCCCTGATAATCACCTAGATTTCTGCCACACACAGTTCTGCAGATCTTAACAACTATAATAAGAGATATCTAACTATCACCTGACCTTCTTTCACTCATTACTCACCATTTCTTTGGCCACTCCTAGAAAGAGCCCATCTTTGATCCCAAAGGAAACTTGTCATCCTCCTTTCCTGCTTCCCCTCATGTCTACCCTGTAACTGCCCAAGCTTGTAAGTGAATGGTGGGCTTTGATTCTTAAAGAGACTCTCTCTGCAGGTTTTCTTTCTTGAATGAAAGGTCTCTACAGTCACAAATAACAAAGGGCGAGCTCCAGGTTCAATGAAAGACCCCAGCTTAAGGGAATAAGATGAAGACAAGTCAATGAAGCTAGCTGACACTCTTTTTGTTCTCCAGGTGTGCATCCTCTCTCTCACCTTTCTCTCTGTCTAACACACACACACTAGTTATCAACATCATTTTTGCCACTTCTGTGTCACTTCAATCTTCAGATCCTGAAGTCTGACATGACAAACGAGAATAGAAACTTGCATTGCTAGGTCCCAGACAGTCTTACCAGACACCTTCTGTATTACTTCATTCACTTCCTTCATGAACACTTTCTGTACAAACACCAAGTGGTTTAAAAGATCTGTTGTGAGATTGTGCTCAAAGGAACCAACCTGCCAAACAAAATCAGAGTGTGAGACTGTACTACTGAGTATGTGAGCTCTAGACTGCTTTTCCATGAAGCCAAAAAACTTAGGAAAATGATATAATTATCTACATCTGTATGAGAACAATGCACTGAAAAGGGGCTTAAAGTATTCAGTTCCAATGATCAACTCTATTTGTATTAAATGCTAAAGACATAGTGATTAAAAACAAAAACTCCAAAACAGCACATTGTAGATCTCAGGATTATATAAGAGTGAATTATCAATCAGAGATAACTAATCTACTCATATTAACATGTGTCTTGTGATTAGTACAAAGCACTGGTTTCTGACAGCTGTTCTTCAATAAACAGATGAAGTAGAACAGCTTCTAATTAAGTGACCATTACAAAAAACACAGATTCAAGCACTCTTATGATTAAAGCAAATACTTTATCATTGTGATATGGTTTATATTTTGATGAAAAATTAAAAGAGCAAAATAGATTTGTCATCTTTGATGAGAAATCACAAAGAGCTTAAGTGTACCAGGAGACACTTTTTTTTTTCTCTGAAAGCATTTTTTTTAAGTTTATCAAATAGAAATCATATTTTAGGGATTAGAGAGGTGGCTCATAAGTTAAAAGCACAGGCTGCTCCCACAGAGGGCCTGGGTTTGATTTCTGGCAGCTCTCAATCATATGTAACTCCAGTTCTAGGGCTCTGAAGCCCTCTTCTGGCTTCCAAAGGCGCCCTCCATGGAGATGATGCCCAGAAACACATGCAGGCCAAGCAGCCATATATGTAAAATTCAGCTAGCTAGCTAGCTAGATATAGATAGATAATGATTTAACGAATTAATTAAAAGAAATACAATAATAAGGAGAAGTGTTTTCAAGTCCTTGTTTTTCAGATACAATCATGCCTCATGCCTTTCCTTCCTGAAGGCATGCCAGGAGACACTTTTTAAAAAATACATATTTTATTAAAAATTATGTATCTTGTCTGCATGTGGGATTATGCACATGAATCCAGGTGTTCACACAGGCCAGAGGGGTGATATTCCTATGGAGCTGCCTGATGCAAGTGTTGTGAGCAGAACTCAGGCCCTCTAAGAGAGCAGTACATGTTCTTAACCACTGAGTATCCCTCCAACTGTGCACCAGGCACTTTATCCTGCACAAAATAGTATAGATAGCACAAAGTTTCAGTGTGTTTATTTTATGCCACAATAAATTAGGCAATTTTGAAATAAGGTACAACTTGAATTGCTTTGAAATTAATTTATTTTCCTTTCCTTTTTGGTAAATCTAGGATTGTGGTTTATTTTTTTTTTTCCTAAATTCTTTCTCTTTAGTATCTAACATTAACATGGAATTATACAATACAATGCTTTAGATTTACTTTCTTTGAAATGAAGCATTATTAACAGTACTGCTCAACTAGTTTGGGCCACTTATTTTTCTATGTAAAAAGCATACATGCCATATAAAATTTCCTAATTCAATCTGTGGCTTCTTAGAATCCTGTGTATGTTTGGATACATTTGTTTTTCAAATACAAATATCTCAACTCTTGCCTCTTGCCCTGGGTAGGTGGATTAATGGGCAAAGGAGCTTGGCATAAAAACCTGGAGATTTGACTTTTATCCCCACAACCTAGGTGAAATAGAAGCAAAGAACAGACTCCACAAAGGTGTCGTCTGATCTCCATAAGTGTACTGTGACATCCCACTTCCAACCACATATCATGGACACACGGACACACGGACACACACACACACACAAATAAAATTAAAAACTAAAAGAAATCCCAACTCTCAAGTGCGAAGGTCCAGTTTAGAAAATGAATATCAGACTTAAATGTGTCTCTTCCAATTATAATATTTCTATCAAAAAACTCAAAGAGTTTTCTTATAGATCGTCAAAACAAATGAAACAAGTATGTCATGCTTTTTAAGTTTTTGACAGTAATATATAGAGGTGAAAAAAATAATGAGGTAGCCAGGAGTGCCAGCTTTTAACATTATCTTAAATAATACATGAGTCTGTTAATTTATTTTATCTTTCCATATGATTTTTAGATCATGACTTAATAATTATGTTTTAAATCATATAACTAACAAATATTAAAAATCAGTTTTGCTCCCACTTAAAAAATAGAACAGGTATGTTTATCTCAAAGTTGATTAAAGGACCACAGGAGTTAACATATTACTGTGTGATGTTGTGTATGTTAAATGTATTGTTCTGATTGGTTAATATATAAAACACTGATTGGCCAGTAGCCAGGCAGGAAGTATAGGCAGGACAAGCAGAGAGGAGAATTCTGGGAAGTGGAAGGCTGAGGCAGAGAGACGCTACCAGTTGCCGTGATGAGAAGCAACATGTTAAGATATTGGTTAAGCCATGAGCCACGTGATAACTTATAGACTAATAGACAATTAGATAGAAATGGATTAATTTAAGAAGATACAAGAATTGGATAGCAAGAAGCCTGCCACAGTCATACAGTTTATAAGTAATATAAGTCTCTGTGTGTTTACTTGGTTGGGTCTGAGCAGCTGCAGGACTGGTGGGTGAGAGAGATTTGTCCTGACCGTGAGCCAGGCAGGACCAGGAAATCCAGCTACAACATATAAAGCTTTTGATGTTAGCTGTTATTCTCTTTTTATAATCAAATAAGCCATAAAAATATTGCCATGATGGATGTGAAATTTAACATAAAATATAAATTAATAGATAACTAGTATATTGTTTTGAAAAGCATGTTTCAACAAAACACGGTGGGAGAGGAGACAGAGACAGACACATCCCAATTCTCTTAAAATTCAGCAGATTGGTCTTCTGTAGAAATAAAAAATTTGACATTTAACCTTGAAAGTTTGGATCACTATATATTTTGGTATCAAAATCATGAAAACTTGTAAACTGCAGAAAAGTAACTTTGAAAGTAAACTTACTTCTGCCACACAACGTAGATAATTCCCTTGTAAATAGTAGCCCTGTTTAGAAGGCAGTTCATCAATACTCCACACCTGATCTGAATAACTATCATGTTCTTCCATGATATATTTTCCTGACATGGTAACAGGTGGAAGGTTAAGACTTGCAGAAGGAGGAATGGTTGACATATCTGTTGCAGAAACTTTTGAAGTAAAACGCAATCTGTGATTTGGTAACTCAAATGTAAACCTTGTCTGTGCACCTGTAAGAAGCAAGGAACTATATTATAGTCATTATAAGCATGCATTAATATTTTCACTTTTACAAAAATGGTGTCTAAGAAAAATGTTTTGTTATCCCACAATTTACGCTGATATACATAAAAGCAGCATTTAAAATTTGTGTATGAGACACTCCCTATCTTTAAACAAGTACACTCATTTTAAAGAATTAGTCAGCAAGCACTTTAAGCCAGCAGAATTTATGAAGCCTATTGGGTACTTAGCATTGTATCTGATGCAGAGAGACACAGATTCTGCCTATCATAAAAGGGAGAACAGAAAGACACTGCCCTTCACATAGTGGAGCTATACTACAACAACTCAAGCTAAAAACAAGTCCCAAATTCTGAAATGTTAAGCACATATTCCTTTAGCCTTAACAACTATTAAGAGGCCGAATAATAAGCTACAACTTTTAGTTCAATATTGTGTTAAATTTTTTAAGTCCTCTGTCTGGCAGAGTTGTTCAAGCAAAATATTAATGCACAGTCAATTCCATTATTTTCCCAATACTGTTTAGTTGTCTATGTGGGCATGAAGAATTGGTAGAAGCTGCATTGTCATCATCAACTCTATCATTGCTCAGGACTTAGGTAATATATACACACCCATGTTCCTCTCATAAACAGAACAATGCCATTCCATCTGCAGCATCTTTGAGATGGCCACAGAGTTCATGACTACACAGAGCTCTTCTTATACAACCTGCTACAACCAAGTATATCTTTGACTAGCTCTGCAAGCTCCAAGAGGGAGGTTTGTCTCCTATTATCTCTCCAACCAGCATCACTAAATAAAAATCATGCAGATTAAAGCAACCCTAGGCCTCAGTTATCACACATCTATAATCACAGATGTGTCATTCTTTTACTGGTTCTATCCTTTTTCTTCTCTTATAAAATTCCAGGTTCTTACTTGTATGTATATTCAAGAAGGTGTTCACTCTGTTCTTAAATATTTCTAATTTTTTAGTTCTAAACTGCCTATCTGGCTTGCTCTTTCCATTTAACCTATGGACTCCAGATTATATGAACACAAGAACGGATTAGCCAATGTACTACTGAGAGGACTGGCCTCTGACAGTTGAAAGCCCATGCTTTCTAACTTTGACAAATACAAAACTGTTCACCTTAGAAGGCTTCTATTTCTGGTAATACAAAGGTTGAAATGATCAGAAAACTCTAACAGACAAACTCCAAAATGTAAGGAGTAGTAAGATAGATATCCTTAATGTAATGTATCTATGTTGAAACCAATTTATTAATGCTTTAAAAGTTAATGGAAATTTATTATGTTAAAACAAGAAAAAAAGGAAAAGACATTTTTAAGTCAAAGAAAGTATCTGTATATAGTCACCAATTATTCTTTACAGAAATTTCATAGCACAGTAGGAAAAGAAATCTCTTTTGTTAAAATGACAAAGGAAACCTATGAAAAATACAGGAGCCTCATTAGTAAAGTGTTATTATGCCTTAAAAACTGGAATTGAGACAAGGCAAAAATGACAAAGAAGATTCAAATGTTTTATAAATGGGGAAAAAATGAAGATAAGATGTTGAAGGGTGATTTGGAGGTTTCTGGGAGAAGCTGGGGATGAGGGAAGTGGATAAGATCAAAATACAGTGTAATCATGAATGAAATTATAAAAGGCTAGATGAAGAAAATTCATAAAAATATCATTATTGAAATTTAAATGATCCAGTAATTTAATTTTTGGTTTTGGTTTTGGCTTTTTGAGAGAGTCTCTAACTATGTTGCTCCGAACTTACTACTTTGACCAGGTTGGTCTCAAACTCACAGAGATCCATCCACTTGTCCCTGATTCTCTAGTGCTGAGATTAAAGGGTACACCACCATGCCTGGCTATTTAGATTTTTTTAGTAAAATATTTTTAAGAATTTTACCTTTTCATCACAGTAGTACTTTCTTTTCAAAATTACAATCAGTTTTACACGGTTAGACTCCAAATTCAATGTTACCTGTCATTCCATGGCTTCTCATCCTCCCCATCTTGTACTCTGCTTTCAGTGACGGTAAGAGAGCTGCTCCAATGGCTATGCCATCTAACATGGCACTAAATTTGAGAACAATAGGCTTCTTCTCTAAGCCTTCTGGGAGTTGAGGAAATTCATTTGTTTCAATAGGAGTTTGATTAACACTTGTTGGAGTTTTTTCAGAAGGCAGTGGGGTGGCAATATCTTCTTTCATAGGCTGTGGGCTGTAAACCAAAACACCCCCCCCCCCAATAAAACTATTAGCAACTATTACTTTATTGAATAAAATTACTGGATTTCTCAGTAGAAAAACAGTTAATAAAGAACTATGATCTAGAAAAGCAGACAGAGTAATAACTTGTGCCATTATTTATTAACATGAGAACTAAAGACCTAGATAAAAAAGCTGTAGAAAAAAGCCATTGAGACTATCAAAAGACATGCTATTTCATCACTTTATAGGATGGGGAGAAGCATGCATGCACAGACACATGCATGTGTACACACACAGAAACACAGAAACTTTATAGGACAGAAAAGGTAAGCATGCATGTGCACATGCGCACACACAAACAGAGAGGAGGGTAGGGTAGGGGTGGGGAGGGTAGGAGAGGGTAGAGGAGAGGATGGAAGAGAAGAGGAGAAGAGGAGGGAGGAGTGGAAAGAAGAGGTGAGAGAGAGAAAGATCAGAAAAGCAGATACTATGAATAGTGACAACATGCAAAGGGAATAAAAGTTACTGTGAAAAGGTCTGATTTCTCTGCTTTTTAAAATGCTATATGGCACTGTAATCTGTCTTCAATCATAAACAGTAATTTCATAATAAAGGAACACCCAAAAGCATGCATGGTATAAATGACCACTGCAATTTCTTAAAATTAAACAAGGGTTATCAGTTCTAGAATCCATTAATTTGCTTTTTATTGGTATTTCTTGTGATGCCAATAAAAATCTCTAGGATCTCTCAAATTTTATGTTTATGCTCCCTATTTAGCATGAGACAATGACATGGTCATTATGATGTAATACTTTAATGATATGCACTATGATTCTCCCATGATGTCATTTGAATACTCGCCACCAGCCCAAAAAGTAGTCAATATTTATAGTAACTGTTCATATTCTCACAAATTTGTTATCACAACAAAAATAAAAGGTATATAGTGTAGTCACAGAATATATACAAAATGAAATAACTCACGCTGTAGAAGGCTGTCTAATAAGGTCTGAGATTTGTTTGGATAGTTGGTGAGAACTTCGAACCATCATGCTGTGCAAGGTAGCAGGATGCTGAGGGATGTTGATGCTGATAGCTCCTACTTTGAATACAGCAGCATTGTTTGTCTTCAGTCCTCTCTGGGCACTGTAGAGGGCTTGGGACTTGGCAATACTACATTTCACCACGGTTCTAGCAACAGAGGAGGAAAACTATTAGAACATAGCCAAATGAAAAATTTAGAAAAGTATCAATAATATACTCTTATAGAATGAGATCATTCATGTGTCAAAACAGTCTGAAAAGTTAGTTTAAAAGATATTAAAAAATTCTCATTTTATACTGCATAGAAAAGTCCATTATTTCTTTATTATATACTAACATGTAAGTAAAAACACAAACATTAGCACATCATTAACATGTATACACACACAAAAAAATCCCCCTTTGATTTTTTTTTCCCCTCACTCAGAACTCTTTTTTCCTCCAATTTACTTTTGGAATCTAAAGAGAGACACTGAATACAAAAAGAAAAAATACACTTACTATACTTCTAAAATGTTATCAGAGAACAAACAAATTATCTAACAATGATCTACTCTGTTAAAAGAAATTGAAGGCAGGCAGTCTGCTGCTTGAGGAAAAGGAAGTAAGAATAGGCCCTGGTGTGATGAATCATGAAGGTAGTTGAGGCCAAGACTAATAGATCTGGAAGAACTCTGTAAACTTCACTATCCATCAATCTTTAGCCAGTCTTTCTGGACATCTGCTAGGAACTTTTCATAGATATAGTGGGCATACCAAGCATCCTACAAATTTTGAGTCATTTTTTAGGGAGACCTTGACCATTTCTTCCTTGAATAAAACCTGAGAAATATGCGTTGTGTAGCTTAAACTAGGTGGTAAGTCTTTTCAATAATAACAAAACTGCAAACAGATGACTCATATTAACAACCTATAAACTAATTAATAGTCCAGGTCTCTCTGCATCTCTTTCAAGGCTGACAAGAGCATCCTTTACAATGTCCACTTTAAATTGATCAGTGCAGGATCATAATACTGTTTAACTCTGTGGAATGCCTTTATCTGCATCATAAAGCTTACTGATGCTTATCTAAGAGAAACAGCTTTGCTCAATGTGCACTGAACTTTTATTAGTTCTTTACCATACAGTAAAAGTTGGAATAAATCATTGTATCTTCATTATTTTTCATATCTACCCTTATAATCTGTATTAGCCTGCCTAAGTATCACTTAAGATTTTATAAGCAAACATACAAAATTTAATTCTTAATTTAAACCAAGATTTAGAATAGAAAGCTAATAGGGCTGACTGAGATTGCATACTCTACTAAGGTGTTCAGTGGAAATTTTGATGTCAAAGACTTGAAGATAAGTCTTCTTCAACAGTAAAGAGCCTTACTTACACTGTAATCTTATCAGCCTTTCACTAACCTTGTAGCTCTATTTCAATCTCTATACCTCCCTCCAGGGCCTAGCTCCTTGAAACTTAAAAAGGAAAGGAAGGTAGAGGATATTATTTTACATAACTTGGCTTGTGCTATCTCAAACCAGTTTACTTGAAATTTTCTACAATAGAAATGTGGAGTGTGTGAAGTTACTATATGCTATCTAGCCAATGATTACAGCCAGAAAGTCTTTCCCACTTAGAAACTGGGTTATAAATGATTGTCTCTCTCAGGAGAAAACCCGAAGAATGGAAAAGGGTGGCCTAACGTGATGATATCACAACAAAGACCACCTTTTGCTTTTCCATTATGCCTTCCTGGAGCCTTTCTAGTACATAATATCCAAGTCCATAAAAAATTTCTTCACAGATGTGATCTTTGGCCACTAAAAAAGTATTTTCTCCAAAGTCATTATTGATTTTTGTTGTTGTTAAATATCCAGAGAAAGTGAATAAAAAGAAAAAAATCTCTAGGTACTGTCTGAGTGGAATTAAATGTGGTTCTGTTTATGTTTTTTCTGTAAAAGCAAAAGACATAAAAGACACTAATGTTACACAGGATATTTTCCAGAAATAAAATTTACTTTTTAATACTTTAAATGGCCCATGAAGTGAAACAGAACATAATAATCTTAACAAATGACTTTTAACTGATGATGTTTTGTCTATGGCTTGTTATCAATAATGAAACAAATTTCCTAAAATATGATAATCTTATCATCAGGGAACATAATTTATAGATCACCTACCTACCTATTCAACATATTTAAAATTTATAAAAAATGTCCAAAGACATAACTAATACTAAGTAACATGTTAATGTGACATGGTGACAGACTCATATGATGAACATTGATACATACACCTCAAGTATAGCTGACTGCAAACAAAATATCATATACACAATTGTTAAAATTAAGATACTTAAAACATAAATGCATATGTAGTAACAGCCATAGATAAAACTTGATAATCAGAAATTAAAATCTTCCTATAAAAAACACAATTATAAAGCTGAAACATGCACATGTGCTGTTAGTTTTTAAAAATTACTTTGTAATCAACAAAAACACACCAAGTTAAGTTTTTTGGTTTCTGTTATAGTACTAAACAATAACATGTCTACATCAGCACAAGCACTACACACTAAAACGAAGTCTGTCTTACCTAGGAGACAGCCCTCACTTAGGCTATGATGGACTATTAACATGTTTTAAACTACTGGTGTCTATGGTAAAGCTCTGAAATGGTAACTATACACATCCCACAAAGATAATATAAACATTATACAATATGATATTAATCACAAGCCATGAAAAATAGTATGACATACAGAAACTCTTGTTTGGCTGTACTTGTAGGAGATGTAGGAAAATCCTCCAATCTACAGATGCAGATTCAAGAGAAAGCAGGAAAACAAAAGGAAGCAAATCAGCATTCATATGTAAGTTAGTTACAACAGGACTGCACATTAGGAAACTTTACTAATGTCCAGCTCTTAAAGTTTTCCTTCAAATTACTTTTGAAACTACTTTTTCCCATTCTATTTCCTTTCAATTGCAGTTGGAAATGAAATGCTGAAGAATAAATTCAAAAAGTGTTAACAAAAAGTCTTAATTCTAAGAGGTTGGCAGTAACAAATGAAGGAACATCTGTATTTCAAATAAAACTGATAAAGGGAAAGATAAGAACCTTATTTTATAAATATTAAGTTTTACAAGCTGAAGAGACTGAAGGCATTCTCTTGAGAGATAGTACAGACAATGAGACCCAGATAAAGCTGGCACTCAGGACATCTAAGAGAACCTGGCTTGCTTTCTGAAGAGGCTAGAGTAAACATGGCTCAGAGTCAATGAACAATCATGAAGTGTGCTTTTTGTGATGACTTGCTGCAGATGAGTGAGGAAGACGCAAGCAGCACAGCTCTGGGCTCTTCTGATTGGACCATTTTAAAAAGTTTATGCTGAAATTTTGATCTTTCTAAATCTCAACTTCTTTTTATTCTATAAAGTGGACATAAATTCACCTCAGCTCACAGAATTACAGTGAGGATTAGAAAATGAACTGATATTCGGTTCCTAGCGCACAGCAGGGGTTACAGAATACAGTAAATATTACATCTGCTGCTCTTCTACAGTGAATGGAGAGAAATCTGTTTTAACCATGGAATTTCCTAGTCTTCCTGGTCTTCTTCTTCTTTTTTTTAAGACTGCTTAGTAAATGGGATCTGGGCCCTGGGAAGCGCCTATGAAATAAACTGTCAATGATTCCAGGTAACAGGTCTAAGCTACTTGGGCAAGAGATCTCTTCTACCAGTCTCTGGCCTGTTTATCAATAGCTACTTGAAATGCTGCCCAAGACAGGTTTTGCAGTATCCAGATTTCCAGAACACTGTGACTAGAACTGTAACTGATTATTTTTTCTAGTTAATCTATTAATAAGTTTTACAGTATATCTAGCCTGAGGGCAGACAATATTAGCATAACACTTCATATTCTTATTTAGCTATTACTTTCTTGCCAAATACTGGATCATATCATATGGTTAAATGCATTCTTCATCAACAAGTGTTGGCAAACCATGAGTAAATGTTATCAATATCAGAATAATTTTGAACAGACCCAAGAACAGAACTTACAGGAAAAAAAAAATAAAGAACAAAGAGGAGTTAAAATGCAATATATGGGTTTTATGTATTTGGTTTTTTTGTTGTTGTCATTTATTTTTCTTTAAACAGGTTCTCACATAATCCAGGGTATCCTGGGATACAATATATAGCCAAAGCTGGCCTCTAATTTGTGGTAACTGTCCTGTCTCAATTTCCCAAGTACTGGAATTATAAGTGTAAGCTACCACACTGGCTTGATATGCTCTTTTAAAAAGTTTTAATTTATACTGTAACATATTTCAAAGGCTTTAACTGTTATTTTGTTAAATGCAAAATTACAAATTTGAAGTCTAGGTGAATATGAGTAATGATTACTTAGTTACTTAATAAAAGTAATGATTACTTAAAAGTAAGTAATGGTTACTTAATATAAAATTAAGAGTTTGTATTCTTGTAATTTTAATTAACTATTTAAATGACAGGAAAATTTACAATCTACATGCTAAACAGAAATCTGTGCTGTGATCATTTTTTCAAGACAATCTCACAAAGTACTAAAAATTGGGCTTTTCTTTTTCATTCTTTCTTATTTTTAAACAGAGGTGAATTTAGGGTAGGAAGGAGTAGCAAAATCAATTATTTTTTCCAAAAATAATTTATTAGGTGATACTCTTGGGAGCATGTTTGGAGGTTCTAGTAGAGGAATGCAGCTAGTTGTACACCACTGACTAAAAACTGCTCCTCCTCTATTAGAGGTGAAGGAAGGAGGGCCCGCTTGGCCAGCTAGATCAGCCAAATCAACTATGGAGACCAATAGGGTGACAATGTTGCAGCCAGATTGCCCTCATATCCTATTAGGTGATATTCTTAATGACAGTATCTAGAAACACTATTAAAAAAAACCCTCAAAATTCATCAAGTATGAGTTCATTCAAGGAATTCCAAGTGTTCTATAAACTGTAACAAAGAAGTATAAGAAAACAGTAAAAGTAAACACACTTACTGTATATTTGGTGTGATCCCTTCAAGTAGCACAATATTAACCCCACCAATGTGAGCAGTAGCACATGTCTCAGTCATCTTTTGATGTAAAACATCTTAAATATGAGAAAAAAGTAATATGAATTCTGGAAATAAGATCATTGTATCTTATATTAAATTTTTTTATTCACAATATATTTGGTGACAAATGATAACTGTAAATTATAATAAAATGTGATCAATTATTGTCAAATGCCTTAAGAAAACATCCTCAGCTTACTTTTTTGTATTCATATATGCATACAGAGTATACATGAAAACTGGAATTATATAAAAATGTACTTTAGCATGCCTCCATAAATTAAATAATGTACTGGTATTAAATGGTCTATACCACAGATGTACTTTGAAAGGAAAAAAAAAGGAAATCAAATAAACTACTACTCTTGCTTCATGTAATTCCTATGATTTTAATATATTTATTACTTACAAAATGAAATAAAACACACATGTCATTTTACTTGATTTTCTATTTTAGCATTTGTTTTCATTTAAATAAATCTGTTCATACAATTTGTAATGGGTAAACCTTAACCTGTGTATAAAAATAACAATCAAGTCTTTAACATCAATCATTTTCTCACAATTATGATTTTTTGCTCTTTCTAGATTTCTAAGAACTAGAATTGCTAGGTGAAAGAATAAATATACTTTAAAGACTATTGATAAAACCTATTAAACTTTGGGGATGTTAAATCAATTGATTTAGAAGTGAATGTCCATTTCCCAGATTCTAACCAAAAGTACCAATATAACTCTTAATGTTTATTAAAACAATAAAGAAACTAGTTTGAAAACCACTGAAGTTAAAAAAATTTTTACTTTAATGTAGCCATCTGAAGTATATGCACTATACATCCTCTACCTTGTATTAGAGAATTAATGTGTTTCCATGTCTCTCAGCAAATTATAATCTTTCATTTCTTCAATAATTTTCTTTAATCTCATAAATTTTCATGTAAAATCAGTGTTTGATTAACTTTTGATTCATAATCAGGGTATGAAACAAAATATTTAAAGATGAATATTTAATACAAAATTTAGACTTATTTATTGGAGGAGGTGGGAATGAGGGGTAGGGTGGGGGGAGGGGGAAGGGGGCGAGAGTGGGAGAACAGGGGAATCTATGGCTATTATGTTGAACTAAATGATGTTGTAAAATAAACTTACTAAAAAAAAATTTAGACTTATTTATTGGGTAATCATAAAATAATAAAACATATAGTCATTCATAATTTTCTTTTTTTGTGTAATACAACAATTTCTGAAACTGAGCTACATTTTACAACTGATTACATGTGGTGGAATTATTTTCTTTGTGATATAGTAGTTATTGGAGCATATTTAAACAGATGTTCTATATTTAATGAAATATACCTTCTGTGATCAATTTTTAGATGAATGGCACATTTTTATTACTAGAGGGGAACTTTTCTATCCACTAACAGAACTTTTATAAAGTTCTTAACTTTTATAAAAATACTAAAAATGAGTTCTAGATTATGAGATTTCTATAGTAGTAATAAAGAAAAGCAAATATTTTATGAATTTCACTTTTTTCTTGAATTTTCAGACATCTGAAACATTTTAGTAGTTGACATTCAAAGACAAGGTAGTGAATAGGTACCACTCAGCATCAGACATTAATGAGCCCATGCCCAAGGACTACTGCTAGGTATCAAAGCTCCCTCACTGATCTTGACTAACTTGCAGAATTTTGGCAAGTCTCATTTTCTGAAGAAAGCCTGGTAAATGGGAATTTCTGCAATGTGGTGGCATTTACTTTTTTCAGCAAAGCAACATTACCCTACTAGAAAAGCATTATACCTTTCATTTTTTCCTTAAGAGTGAAACTGCCATGGATCCTCTTCAGTTCTGATTCCATTGTCAGCCCACCAATATCTGCTTCTAGGTGTGTGCGGTTCACCATGCCAATCCCAAACACGATTAAAGTAACATGCTGAGGTTCAGAGGTTACCAGACTTCGTTTCCTCTGTGTTTTAGTCAAACTGTTGTTGTCTTGTTCATTCTCAAACACAACTCTACATGTTGGCTCTGTAGGACTCCGGACACCTTTTTATTAAATAGAAGTATATGGTTCAAGATTTGAAAAATGCAACATACAAAACATTCTTAATACTGTATTAGCTTTCTTGGTTTCAAATTCTAAACTAGACCTCTTCCTTCTCTAAATGATATAGCTATTTTTTTCAACATCTTCCCTAGTATCTACTGGAGTAATGATATTTGAAATTAAGTCTGTCTGAATCTTTTAAAGAGTAGTCCATGTTAGAGTCAGGGAAGATGGCAAGTATGCTGATAGAATATTTGAATATCAGCATGATTTTCTCTCCTTGGTGACTACCAGTTTCTCTGCATTTCAATAATTTATACCATTAATATGGTGAATAATTTACCATCTACTTTAGCATTCCTAAACAAAAATTTTAAAATCATAAAAATGCATATTACCTGCTGGTCCAAATGTTTCTGAAGATTTTTCCAATATTCCTGTTGGATCTGAGATAAGTGAATAGAAGTTAAGCAATTTATACATATTCTGCCAGCACTCAGCCGAAGGCTCACTTTGTTCTGACACTGTAATGGAATCAGAGTCATCCATATGAATGGTCATATGATCCACCACATCTTTTGAACCTTTCCTAGATACTTTTGAAGTTCTTCTTTCAGATCTTCCTAGTGAGTTTTTGTTTCGGGATTCTTTTTTGTTGTTCTCATTGTTGGCCCGTTTGTTCTTGGCATTATTTACTCTGTTGCCACCATTGAGACTTCCTCTAGAACTGCGGCTGAAGTCAGATGAACGGAAATCCCGGTGTTTTCTGGTTTTGAAGGTAGGTGTAGGAGAAGCTGATCCAGCTGTGTATCTACTAAGTTTAATGTCTGTCTGAGTTGCTTTGATGTCATCTATCATTGTACTGAACTGATGGATAAGACGAACCAAAGCCATATCTACATGTTGACTTATCGACTGACAGGAAATAGTGAAGTTGCAGTGGAAGGTATTGTAATAGCGCTTATTGAGATCATGAAAGGAAAGGGCACTGGTGGAGTTCTGAGGAGTACACACGGATTTTTCCATCACAACAGCACTGATGCTGAAGGTTTCCAACATTAATGCTGGCTTGAACTCAAGCGGAGGAAGATTCACATGGCCTTGCCTAAAATGTTCAAAAGAAAATGAAAGGCAGCTACTTCATTTTTTGAAAACCAGCATAGCAAATTCTTATACCTTTATACACATCATAACCTCCAAGGTGAAATGTATCATTAAGCAAGAGATTCAATACATTATTGTGTTTGAACTAGTTTAGTCTTTTCAGGAACTAGCAGATAGCCTTTAGTTTTTCTTGTTTATTTTAATCTAAAATTTACTCTTCAATTTTAAAAGTTTCAATAAAATAATGAAACTCTTTTTCTTGCTATCCAAAAGCACATCCAACAATACCAAACAATATGGAAATTTAGAGTTAACGAAAAGATCAATTAGAACCAGTCCCTCAATACTAAATGATTAATTGAATTTTCAAATATAATTTTATTTGTTATTGGAAAGAAAATCCTCACAGCTTGGTTTGCCAAATTGCAAGTGGAAATGAAAACTAACTGAAAATACCTAAAGTCTTACACAAAATTTATTGTCATATCCTTCACTTGTCTAAAAACTTTTGTGTAAGAATTACAGTCATCTTAAAACATTTTATTTTTAAAAGCCATTCAAGTTCTCTCAACAATAACAATAAATCTCAAGTAAAGAGCATTTCCTCTCTTTTTCCATACACTGCCACATAGGGCAAATTAAACAGAGACTATTTTCTATTTTAAAAAAGCAGAAACTAATTTAACTATGAGCTGATAACCAGAACATGTAATTCCTTACTGAGTAATAGCATTTATTAATAAAAAAGTATGTCACATTATAGTTATACTATATAAAAATGCAGGCAGTCACAAGAAACTCTCCATGCGGTTACAGAAGGAAACACTGGACACTAAGAACTAGAACAAACAGAAGACTAAAAAGATAGGAAAATAATCCAAAACTGAGGAGGGGGGATAACAAATCTCTGAGAAAAAAATAAACAACAAACAAAAAATCTGAAACATGTAAAGATGACCAAAAGGAAGAACACTTGAGAAAAGAAGAAAAGAATTCTGGGTACATGCTGACACAGTCACTTAGGACAAAAGCAGCCAGGTGAGTTAAGAACTGGCAATAAGGTCAAAGGTGGCATTTCTGATAATGTTTTTGTAACATACTTAGGTTTTCTTTGTAGTTTTACAAGGTATTAAGAGTATACCCAAAGTAAAATTTCAACTTATAAAAAAAGAACAGTAAAACCTATTAGTAGATAAAAAACTGCCTACTCAAGCAGTAAGGAAATGGAAGAAGTACTCATGAAAATACAGAATGGCAGTAACAGCTCCTGCCTTTACTGCATACATGCTACATCTGTCTTCCTGTATGTTTGTTTCTGATGGCTATGCTCTCAGTATGAATTTTACTCTATTCCTGATAGAAAATACTGTTTGAGGGGCTGGAGAGGTAGCTCTGACTAAGAGTACATGCTCTGCAATCATGAGGACTGGCATCCAGACCTCAGCACTCATTTAACAAGCCAAACATCCCATGAACACCTATAACCCCAGCTCTAAGGGTTTAGGAAATAGGAAAATTTCCAGGGCTTGGTAGTTTCCAACCTAGCCAACAAAATATTACCCTCAGGTGAAGAGACACTCTGTCTCATATGAACAGATAGAAAATGTTAGAGAATACCTTGTAGCCAGATAAACCCAATCAGCAGGAAGTAGTATGAAAAGCTATGCCCAAATTCCCAAAACATTGTTTATGAATGTTTGTTTTTATTTAAAGGGGAGTGATTATAAATGCAATCTCTTTCTAAAAAAAGGGGGGGGGGGAGCTGCACTATCTTGGGTGGTGAAGACCAGATCAGGCAGTGTGAAGCAGTGTGTTTATTCGTCTCCAGCTTTCCAAGGACCCTGCAACTGGATTTACCTTATCTTGTGTATCAGTGAGTCTGTTTTCCCCATAGAACCACTTAATAAATTGATTATGTATGTATGTATGTATGTATGTATGTATGTATGTATGTGTATATATATACCACTGAGGCTCTTGTTACAATATCCAACATCTTCTGGTGTCTGTGCATGTGTACATCCCACCCTTAAACATACAGGTGTGCATACAATCACACAGACACACGCATACATATATAGATATATCCATAACAATCTAACTAATCTAACTAATCTGCTAAAAGTCAACTCAAGGTAAGTAAGGAGTAAGTTGTAAGTACAAAGATTAAAACCAAAGAACCAAAAAATCTCTACTACTGAAGCTAAGCATATAAATGCTAAGTGCATTTATCAATAAATATACTTTAGAATACCCCATGTACATGCTACAAAAATATGCCTAAAATTGACTGCTTGATCCATTAATAAAATCAACAAATTATTTATAACAAAATATGATTACTGCATTTATTATGTAGAAATTATGTTTTGTTACTAAAATTAATTATAATTCTGGAATAAAATTTTATACAGTACAAAAATACCTTCTTGCTCTTTTGCCTTTTCTGTCTTTAGCTGTGTCTGAATCTACAATATCTGCTCTGAGGCAGTCCAAAGTTCCTGAAAATGAAAGGTGTTCTCCAAAGTACATCCGGTAACAGAGGGGCATTGTGTCCTGTGACTGGATTCCAGTATGACTCAGAAGAGGTTTAAAAACAACCTGGAAGACATCAAACAATCACATTAACATAATTAACTGTTCATTGTTTACTTTTGTTCTTATTCTAGCACATAGCATCTATTATCACTAAATGAAACAAAACAGACATCATAATGGTTTTGACGAAAACAAAGATTACCTATAACTTTCCTGAGAATAAAATAATTTAAATTACATTCACTCATGCTTTTTAAAAATTCTATGTGTGTTTCTATTAAACAAAACTGGTACTAGACCTTGTGGTACAAGCCTACTATCACAGCTAATAGAGAAGCTAGTCAAAATGAATAAGAATTCAAAGCCTGAGCTACAGAGTGAGTTCAAGGGCAGCCTAGGCAACTTAGTGAGACCTTATCTCAAAATAACTTTTTAAAGTGGGATGGGGCTACAGCTCAGTAATAGACACTTGCCTAGCATGAGAGACGCTATGAGCTCAATCTCCAGGAATGGAAACAAAAACAAAACAACCCAAAACCAATATATATGGTTCACTAATAGTTTAACACTTCTAGTAATAACATACAAACAGTTTACATGTTGTATTATGAACATTTATCCCATTTGAAATGATATTACTTGGCTATTTCAGTTATTTAACATGTTTTAGCACATATATTTTAAAGATTCCTTCTCTAAATGCTTATAGATATGCATTACTCTGGTCAAATCTCCAGCTAACTCAATGTCACAGAAGCAATTATATATGTCTAATAGTAGAATACCATAATACTCTATCAACCGCCCCTCTGTAGATTCAATTCCATGGATAGTTGTTAATACACGCCTTTCTGATGTCTGCCTTCAAAATCACCTTACCCCGCTTCCAGCATGCCCTTTGGCTCTAAGGTTACAGTCCTTTTGTTAGCAGTAAGAATAAATTCACTGAATCTACATTTGAATTGCGTCTAAGTCTTTGTGTTTCCCAGTGGATTCAAATATGCACAATGAACTTGAAACAGGAGCTAAAAAGATTTTCCTACTCTCCCATTTAAAAAAGAAGTCCTAAAAAATACTCCAAAACATAAAATAAGTAAATGTGGTATATGTGATACAGAAGAAAAGGAAGCTAATAATTTACAAATCTCCTCCTTTCCCCAAAATTTTTAGAGTAAAAATACATATTATGTCATTATTTCTCATTTGTGTACAAATGTCATTCCACCCTACCCCTTCTTTCTTTTGTGGGTGGCCTTCTGAACTCCTCATAAGTACATATTTACATTCAAGCCTCTTTCACTCTGACAGTTCTTAATCCCTATGTCCTACTCTCCAATTTGCCTTCTAGTCATTCAAACTTAAAAAAGATATTCTAAATGATTTCCCACTATTTATCTATGATAAGTGTCAAACCCTGGGACAAAAGGCTGAGATGCCTATTAATAAAGACTGTGGTATATGATAAAATTTAACTTTCTAGTCATATTACAGTCAATTTTTAATGCATAATAAGAACATCATAATCAGACTTTCAATTTGATAACCTTTTGGTAAATCTGCATTCATGATTAATCAATGTACTTTTTAAAAGCTGTTCCTGTTCTGCATGAAGGCTTTTACCACAGGCACAGAATAGAGTTCATTTGAACTTCAGGCACCTACTGCTTAATGGTTCCTGCTCTAAGCCCTGCTGCAGGAGGTGAGTTCAGTATCAAGTAAAACAGGTAAGCTCACCTGTGCATCAGCAAGCTGAACAGCAGGAAAGCCTTGGTTTGCTTCTTCCACACCTGCCACATCATCTTGACTAGTACTGTGCTGAGAATGTGTCCCATCCAGAGTATTCTGATCACTAGACAAGACGGTGTTGAAATCTGAGGCTGACGGTATTGTAGGAAGATTGGGTGCAACTCCTAGCATCAAAATTTCAAGAGTAAAATGTGACTCCATTTGGAAATAGGAAAACCATAAAAGAGCATAACAAGTCAAAATTAAAAACAATCCATGTTGTAGTACCCTTACCAGACCATTGATAAGGAAAAGAAAAACTAATAATATGTAATAGTAAAATTTTATAGATGTAATTTATTAATTAAAAAATGAAAATAAATATTCAGAAAATACTAGTGATCTTTATCCAGGTACTCAAGCCAGTCAGTCCAAAATGTAGAATTTTATGACTGGAAAAATCTTTGAAAAGTAAATGTAGCAGGGTAAAAGCCACAGAGTTAACAGAACCACATCCAGGCTTTTCTGAGGATGAACAAAACCAAATGAACTAAGGTTCCCCCCTCCTCTCATGTTCTTTATCACGTAAGTTTCCATACAAAGGACCCTTGAGAAAGAGGAACTGTTCCATTCCAGTTCTCTGGTAATTTAAACTACAGCCACTCAGAACAATAGTGAAACTGAGAACCAGAAAAGATGCCAAGAACTGCAGGGTGCCATCTTTGTATTGTCTTCAGTCTAGAGTCAATGCAAAGACCTAGCATGAAGATATCAGATGACTTCAAAACTGAGGTGGGCCACACCAACAAGAAAAGAGCTGAGTAAGCACTCACAAATCAACTACTTTTCACATTTTAATAATTTCTATATGAAAAGAATTCACATGATTCAGATAGCTGTTTTAAAGATTCATTTTAGTGGCCCTTAGTAATCAGTACCAAAGTTTACTTCAATATTTAGTAACTTGGAAATATAGGAAAAGGAAGGCTAATATACTTACACTGGATATAGCCATTACTTTCTTAGGGGAACATCCTGTCAGTTTTCGTCCTACACAGGCATATTCTTTTAAAATTAATAAATGGGCCTTATTTATCTCTCTCCTTGGGCAAAGAAATCTTACTTTACTGTTCCCATACATCTGATTACGTATTTGTTAAGTAACTACAAAGAGTACGTGAATTAATAGTTATGATGTCTCAGAGAGAGATAGACAAATTCAAAATATTTTCTATACTATAGATACACCATGTTGTAACTACACTTTGTTTTTTAACCTGCCTCCTTTGGTGTTATGAATGTTTAACCAACCACATCAAATGAAAGTTCTAAATTCTTTAAATCTTGTATTTGGTATAGCAAGAATACCAAATGATAGTTTAATTTACCATTTTCTGAAAGAGTCCGATTTCCACCAAATATCACTTAAACATCTGACAATTTAATCATCCTCTGAGAAACAAGATTTTGCTGTAACTATGCGTGCCACTTAAGACAGTTAAGATAAAAACGACAATCGTAATACCTGTTGGAAGACTGTTATGTCCTGACTTTGTAACAGGAGATTCCTGTACCACACTTCCACGATTACCGACAGCATTTGACATCCAATTATAAAAACTCACAGATGATGGCTCAGATAACAAAGGATGTTCAGACAACATGTCAGTGGCCACTGTATTTCCTGAAACAAAGTTTACTGAGAATAAAATTACCATATACTATAACACAGAGAATGCCACTTACATATTTTCACAAAGTCAGATAAAAATGTCTTTGTAAATATTTCTTTAAAGATTCCTTTACTTTTATTTTATGCGTATAGGTGTTCTGCCTAAGTGTCTGTGTACAAAGTGCATGCAGTGCCTGTGGGAGCCAGAAGAGGGAGGGCATCAGGATCCACTGGAACTGGAGTTAAGATGGTTGTCACTGGCCATGTGGACGCTGGGAAACAAACCTAGGTCCTCTGCAACAGCAGCTAGTGCTCTTAACTATTGAGCCATCTCTCCAGGCATTTTTTAACTCTCACTTCATGAGGTTGTTAGGTGGATTCTAAAGCATTAGAACCGAATTCATTTTTATTATCATAGAGTGATGATTCTACATTCCTTAGTCTCAGCATGTATAGTTTGGCATTAGTCAACACTTATTTGAAAACAAAAAGTGAAAGGCATGAAAGTTATACTTTTATTCTAAAATATTTTTTCAAAAACAAAGCATACTAAAAAGATTAGTCATGCAACCAAAGTATATCATAAACTTTTTTCTAATTCTCCACATTAGAAAATTAATTGAAAGAATTGTTTTTTTTGGTTTTTTGTTTTGTTTTGTTTTGTTTTTCGAGACAGAATTTCTTTGTGTAGTTTTGGTGCCTCTCCTGGATCTCGCTCTATAGACCAGGCTGGTCTCGAACTCACAGAGATTTGCCTGGCTCTGCCTCCCGGGTGCTGGGATTAAAGGCATGCACCACCACCGCCTGGCCGAAAGAATTGTTTTATTTTTAATTGTGTGTGTGTGTGTGTCCAGAGGTGAGACCAGGATCCACTGGAGCTAGGTACCTGTTCTTGTTAGGGAGCTACTTTTCACAGCTGCACTGCTTCTCTGAGGAGTGCCTTCCAGAAGGTTGTGCAGGCTTGGGAAGCTTCCAGTCAGATAGCTGAGAAGGCTCTCCTTCCTTGGACTCTCCTTTACGGGCATCCCACTGCGTCCAACATGGACTGGAGAATCTGTAGCAGTGTCTCCACTGGTGTAACTCAGAGAATGATACGGATGAATGCCCTAAAAAATGAACACAGGATTTTTTTCTAACATATGTAAAAATGACTCCTGATAATTACAACCTCTCTGACAGTTGTTATTGCTGCTAGCTATCCTACCCTTTAATATAGTGATTCTGTCTACTAGGATTGTTGAGTGTCAAATGTAAAAATGCATTTTCTATAACTCTGTAGTACAATACTAAGGGCTACACCTCAGTATTTAAGTATATTCCTTGAAGTATTTTAACAATGAATCATTAATCAGTTTCTACAGTTGAACAAGAGTCATAGAATAGAATCTCAAAAAGAATACAGGAAATAAAATGCTTGTAAATATCTAAGGGGCCAGTAATCAGAGCATTAGGACTTAAGCAAGTCTTTGCTTATTGGTTTTGACTGTTAACTTGACACAGTCAAGTTGGGAAGACAGTCTAATGGGGCATTGTCAAGACTTGGCTGGCCTATGTCCATATCTGTGGAAGACTGTTTTAACTGCTGAAAGACGTGGGAACACAGCCTGTTGTAAGTGGCACCACTCCCTAGAAAAGGGGTCCTGCACAGTATAAAAGAGGACAAAGATTAGCTGAGTGCAAACAAACAGGGATGCATATATTCTCTTTTCTTTCTTGACGGTCAGTAAGATATGACTAGGTGCTTGAGTTCCTGTCCTGACTTCGCTGAAATGATGGACTATCACATGAATTATAAGTAAAAAACAAACAAAAAAAATCCCCTTTCCTTTCTGTGTTGCTTAAGTGCATTTGTCACAGCAACAAAAATGAAATGAGAATACTCACCCTTCTAGCACTTTAATAACAAAGAGTGCATCAATCTATTACTGTGTATGTTTTAAAATTACCACGTTAACAAATAAATTAATTTAAAACGCAATATGTACACAAAATAAAAACTTTAAAAGCATAAGAAACATTAGTAGAAAGTTCTGTGTTCTAATTTTCTAGATCCCTTTCCCAATGTTTTTCTAGTTTTTTTATCTTTCTGTATTATGTATTTATATGCTATAAAAGCATACACACTGTGGTGGTTTGAATAAGAATAGCCACCATAGGCTCACATATTTGAATGCTTTGTTCTGCAGTTGGTGGAACAATTTGGGAAGGATTAGGAAGTGTGGCCTTGTTGGAAAAGGTCTGTTAGGGGTGGCTTTGAAGTTTCAAAAGCCCATGCCATTCCCAGTTAGCTCTCTTTTCTGCCTCATAGTTGTCTTAACAAGTAAGCTCTCAGCTACTGCTCCATTGCCATGCTGGCCTGCCTCCATACTTTTCACAATGATGGTCATAGATTCTAACCTTTTGAAACTGTAAGTTCCCATTTAAACGATTTCTTTTATAAGTTGCCTTGGTCAGGGTGTTTTTTCACAGCAGTAGAAAACTAAAACACACACACACACACACACACACACACACACACACACACACCCTATATTCTGCTATTAATTCAATCCATGTAACTCCAGTGACATCCATAGCTGCACACAAATCACTTATGGTCACTTCTAGAATGAGTAGTCCTTGACATGAAAAGATTTTAACTTTTACATATAATTGCCATACTGTCCTTCAAAAGTCAGGACCGTGTTTACTTCTTGTGCAACTGTGTCCTCCCAGATTGAAACATTCCATTCTTATTCCTGAAAGTAACCCAATAACACTCACTGCTTCTCCAGATTGGACTCTGGTAGTATCTGTACTTTGGTGTGTCATTGGTTCTCTATTTGGGGTGAGTAGCCATGTGTGTAGTGTCTCCCCAGGACAAGGTTTGTCAAACAACAATATTCTAATATTGTAGGAGAATAACTGTTTTCTTAAATCTTCACCTATAATATATAATATCAAAAGTTTTAGTATGCTAATCTTATAGATAAAAATGGAAATGTCATTTTATTTTATATTTCTTTATAAGAGAATACATCTGCATATGTGTATGCATATTTTTATGACATATTTTATGCCTTTATCCATTTTTTAACTTTTCTTTTTAGTATCTTGTCTTTTTCTTAATGATTAGGAAAAAACTTTTGTTGCTGTTGTTTATTTGGTAACCCTTTTTCATGTGCATTTTATTTATAAATTTTATTTATAAATTTAATATTTTAATATAAAAAATTATTCTATTACTATAAATCTACATGCAGACTTTGAGTGAAAATAAAACTATTAACTAATAGTTTTCAGTTCTTAGGAAAGCAAACTAAAAACAAACAAAAAAAACCCATAATAATACAAAGTATCAGATACACTTACATGTCTTAACTCAGTTATTTCTCATCATAATCCTCCAAAGGAGGTTGCTATCAAAATACCTACCTTACAAATAAGGATGCACAAATCAGTCAGTAATTTTTCAAGTTACAGAGTAGGATTAAAATGAGGGTATTGCTCTATATGCTAGTCTACTCACCTGACTATACTGTCCCTCTTACCGAGCATTCTTTAAACTTATTAAAATAATGGAGTGTAAATTAAGATGGTAATTTATAAAATCCCAACCTAAGCTTTGTAATTGATAATATACAGCCTAAAAGGCTTATCACTAAAACTGAAATAAGATTATCAACATTTTTAATACTGAATTTTATTATATATAATATTCAATAAGATTAAAAAAAACCCACAAAGGTTGAGCAGTCTTTAATTATTAATCACTGATGATACAATTTTCATGGAAATATATACACCAAAAGTTATTAACCAAATTAATTTCAATATAAACTATTGGAATATTTGGAGTAGGCATTTAATACATTTAATATTGAAATAAAAAATTAGGTCGACAATGTAAGTTTTAAATTTTAATCAAAACCAGTAATAACATACCTTTATTTTTAATGCAGAGTCACTATGGGTGTGAGTTTTAGAAAGCTTCCTCATTATTTCAGCTCCAGTGACAGGTCCAGAGCTACCAGGTGGTGGCCGGTTAGCTGTTCCTTCTAGAAGCATTGTGTGTTCACTAACTGTGGCTAAAATGGTTAAAAAAGAATAAGTTAGATATATGACCATATATTTTCTTGACAAATCAACCAGCATTCTGATCTGTATAATTAAAATCCATTTTTACAAGCTGAAAAATATAAATTTTTATAATCTTCATATTTTTGTTTCCTTACTCTCCAACCTTAATCTGAGTTTACATCATCTACAAATATAGTGACAAAAATTCAACTCAATTACCCTCTAGACTATGCAGTGTGCCACAAATGAATACAGGTACTATGAACAATTAGAAGGGAAGTCACTGAACTAATCAACCTCTGTGCATACTAAATTCTGGATAATAATCAATAAAATTCAGGCTACTTTTAATAATATGTTTATTAAAAGTAAAGTTTTAAAAATTATGCTATACAAATGTTCTGAAAGCTGTAATTTTAGGAGTACCCTTTCCCCTATCTTTAATTCTTTTTCAAAACACTTTAAGACAATCTATCATAATAAAAAGTTAAAGTACAAACATACATTTCAAAAACTTCATATATAACACATTTTATTTACAGAATTGTATGCTAAGCTCAGGCTTTTAAATTTACTTAAATATCAAATATATGCAATAGATGACAAGATAAAACTTCTTTAAAATAGATAAATGGGGCAAATACAATTTTAAAAGGCAGGTTTTTTTTTTTTTTTTTTAAATGAGTTTGCTATAGAAGTTGTCTCTACTGGATAGATCCTAAATCTACTGTATCTCACAAAGCCAAATTATAAAATTTGTTCAATAAAAAGATTCCAAAGTCATTTGTGAATGTGGATTTATAAAAATTCACAACTGTACAGTTAAACCACAGCATTTTCGAATTTGAGACAAAAATTAAAATTATTGAATACCATGTGACCAACTATGCAACAGCTAGCATTTGCTTCTATTAATTCACTAATTAATAGCTACAGGAAAAAGGTTTCATTGGTATCTTTTAAAGAGGTGTATTATTAATATGAAGCTATTCCTACAAGAGGCACATACCAACCCCACCCCACAAAAACAAACAAAAAAACAATGATTACACTGAGAAAAGAGAAGTAGAAAAGTACCCTAGTCTAAAGGTACCTGCATCGAACTCAAATTCTGCGCCATCAGCACTAGTATCACTTTGAAGACCACCTCCATTATCCAGGCCAAGTCCATCTTCATGCTCCTGGTCCATAGCAGCTGGAGGTTTCAGTGGCTGAGCTGGTCGGTGTAAGCTAACTCCTTTGAAGGCAGGTGTCACCACAATGAACTTCATCCACTGCCGTGCCAAAGCAACTAATCCTTTCTTTAAAGTTACCAATGCAGGGAGTCCATCACTCTACGGTAACAATGAAGAATTTATTTAAATCTCCAAATGCCCACTTACGAGATGAAGAAACTAAAATTTATATTTTTAAATAATTTGTTCAACAATATCTAGGATTTCAAATTGACAATAAAACTTCCTACAGCTACACATACATTACAAATGTCCCTAGAGGGTTTATGGACTTTAAAAGTTTGGGTCCCAGTGTGGCTATATTTTTAGAAAGGGGAGGAATCTTTAAGAGGGAATCTAATGGAAATCACTGAGGACAGTGGTCTTAGAATTCATTACAGTAGCTATGGTGAGATCTGATTAGTCTGTACATGGGCTGTTATTAAAGAGCAAGGACACTACTTCACCTGCTTCTGGCTTCCTGTCTTGGTATTGTGATATCTCCCCCACATCCCCACCCCGTACACCATGAAGCCACTGCCAAGGGATTGAGCCACATTGATGCCAGTGCTATGCTCTGGGTACTTGAAAACTGTAGAAATGTCCTTCGTTCATAAATTACCAGCCCCAAGTATTTGATTAGAGTAACAGAAAATACCTGATACAGAACCCAAACTCTAAATACAGCATTACATAATTTTGTCATAAAACACCACAGCTACTTCAGGTGAACATGACATTAAACACTGGGTACAAAGGTGCTTTTGTTTTCGTTATTTTAAGAACCATTTAATTGATTTTACTTTTTTGGCACAAATGAAGATTCAAAATTTCTTTTGAGCTACTTAGATGATTCACTAAGTTTAGAAGAAATAAAATTATTCACTGAAAAGATTAGTAATCTATCATGCATCTCTACTTTTAAATATTAAAATGTATTGCTGCAAATTAAATCCTGGGTATAAATGGATTTGTAACTATCTTGAAAGTTAACAATAAAGATGATTACAGGAAAGAAACTTTGGCTACTTTCCTATTTCTGTCTAAAAAGAAAATTGTGAATTCTCCTCAACTCTTCTTTACTGCAATTCCTCACACTGACATAAATGGTCACTTTGGTCAAAGAGCTCCATTTATAACAGAGTGGGAAAGCACACCCACTTTCTAAGGAACATCAGGTCTTCTCTTTCCTGCCTAGACACAGTGCCATCTATATCTCTTTCTTCCTTTCACATCTTGTAGAGCATCCCCTCAGGGTTAATGTCTCAAGTTTCTCTGTTGTAGTTTCTCAGACTACAACTAGAATGGGCATGTCAGGCTTACATTGTACAACTGTGTCTTCAATTTCCAGAAAGTAGAAACTATTTCAGTCTTAGATATAAACATCTTTTTAAAACCCACCACTTATCAGAGATTCTTTACTTGCCCGGTGAAAGGTATGGTTGGCCATTAATAGTACTGATACATAGGTGCCTAATTTGACTAAATATTGTTGTGTATGCTCTACTACCCAGAAGCCTGGAGAAGACAAGCAATGTTCTCAAACTTCTAAAACTCCAATCACAATTTGATATTTGCTTTCCTAGGGGCAGGGATGAGTTGTGCAATTATATAGTCTCCCTCTATTAATCACTCTTTATTTTACTAAACCATTATGACTCTAGGGATTATTTCCTGGCTTGAAACTTACGCTTTTAGCTTCTACGATACAACTGTCTCAGTTCTCCTTTCTTTTTACTTCCCTTCTTAGCATTCAGTTTAGCTTTATCCAACCTCTCTAACCTTCTTGAAGTTAGGCATTTTTTCAGATTTCACCTTTGACTGTTTCTCATTTAATCTATCATGCTGAGAAATCCTATTTATGCTGACAGCTTCTAACACCTTTATACAGGCCACTCCAAGAATGTCAATCAGAGCACAATGCTATCTACTGACCTGTATTTCTGACCAAATTTCTCATCCTGTCCCTCAGTACTACTGCTACAGAATAGCAGCTTCCTTAAATCTAATACTTACCAATCAGGTGTAGTGGTGCAGGCCTTTAATCCCAGCAATCAGGAGGCAGAGATAGGTAGGATCTGTGAGTTCAAGGCCAGCCTAATCTACAAAGTGAGTTCCAGGAGCTATACAAAGAAACCCTGTATCAAAAAACAAGAAAAAAAAATCTAGTACTAACCATTGTGGCATCATCAATGATGGAGTAATTTGCTTGGTGGAGGTAGTGATGTAGAATATTACATAGTAAACATGAAGGATTTTCTTGGAGAAAGCGAGCAACTTTTGTAAGTCTATTGTATTTACTTCTTAGAGGAAAATGTACACTTTTATTCTGAAAACCAAACAAGAACAAAAGACTTAAAATTATATATATATAAGAGATCCTATAATCAAAGATATCTAGTAATTAAGAACTTGTAGATCTGTTATCTTCCAATAACTATTATAATAGTGAAACATTTTCAGTAACCAAGCATGTCTGATACCTTATATGATCAAAAGACACACCTCTAATGCTTCTGTCATTATACATCCCATAACAGCACAAATTCTCAGGGTTCCCTCAGTCTCTAATTTGTTTAAAGATGACTTGAGTTGATCAATGGGAACCAGCCATGCACCAACAGCTGGGGTTGCAGTGCTTAAAAGGTTCAGCTGCCTTTTAAAATAAAAATAAAAAAAAATGTAAGATCAAGGTTTATATTTCAAACAATCTCCTATATCTATAGCAATTACTATTATTTTACTGAGGCAATATTTTTCTGTTTGGTCATTAATAAATTATGAACATATAAATAAGAAATGGACACTTGGAAGTGAAATAGGGGCAAATATGTCTGAAATGAAGAATAAAACAAAAAAGTTTTACGACAGCAAGACAAGTAAATAAAGCTAAAATACTAAAAAGAAATTGGGTTAAGTAGAGAATATATAATGTCTACAGAAAGTGTCCAATGAGAAAGACAGGAAGAATAGCTACCTTAGCACTCACAGAGTATCAGATGTCAGAAAAATATTTCAGGAAGTAAATGTAAAAGAATAGTATACTGTCTGAAATAAGGACAAACTGTCAATGGACAAAACTACATTTTGAAATTTTTCACCTAGAAAATGCATGCGTAGGAGATCTCACATTGGTGGGAGCTGCAAAACTAAACCAAATTTCTTTAATAGTCAACTTCATGCTACATGAATCTGGAGGTGGTGGCATTAGAGGTAGATCTTTTTTCAAATCATCAGATTCAACTCCTTCATCCTATACAAAAAAAAAAATAAATAAAAGCCAACAACTTAATAATGTATTGATCTTGCAGAATTACAACACAGGCTTACCAGCACAGGTTTAAAGCACAAAACCTTTTCATCCATCAGGCTCAACAGAGTATACCCTTATATAAAACCTTGAACTACAGCTACTGCTCGACGTAACCTTCTGCTTGAGATCTAAACCCAGGGCATCCATCAGGTTTGGCAACAAGGCAGCAAATGCCTTTGCTTGCTAAACCATATTACTAGACCCCATATACTTTTCTTTGAGAAAGAAATCTAAACCTGTAGTCCTAGATATTCTGGAGGCTTAGACAAAAGGATCTTTTAAAAGCCCAGGAGGTCAATACTAGTCTAGGCAACATAGCAAGACTGTCTCTGAAAAACAGAAACAAAATAGCAACAACAAAAGAAACCTCTATGGCTGGGGAGGCAGCTAAGTGGTAGGGCTGGCTCTTGCAAAGCATGTTACAAGGTCCTGAGTTTAATCCTTAGCATCATAAAACATAATAATTAAATTTGAAACGTTGCTTTTTTAAGGAGCTATGAGCCAAGCACTTGGGTGTATAAAAACAAAGAACTTGACAATTAAAAAAAGGAGGGAGACTTATGCATTATTACTGCAGCAATATGCATGGTCAATAGGTGAGAGGGAAAGAACACTGAAAGAACTCTTGTTCAGTTCACAGCCATATGTGTCTGTCTTCATTCCCTTCATTAAAATTCTAACTCAATCCTCCAAACACTTCTAAAGAACTAATAAGGAAACTGATTAACTTAAAATGTTATTTATTACTATAGTGTGGGGGTGTGAATATTAAGTGTAAGTGTGGGTGCAAGAGTGCCATGGTACAAATATGAAGATCAGAGGACAACTCTGTAGAGTCAGTTTTTTCCTACTATTTTTACGAAGATTCAGGAGATCAAATTTTGGTTGCCAAGCAAGCTACCTGGCAATTGGTTCTACCCGCTGAGCCATCAGGCTGTTCTGGATTTATTAACTCTTCAACTATGGACCAAATAAAAATAAATCCCCAGGGGCTGGGGATATGGCTTGATGGGTAACAGCATTTGCCCAGCAAGCCTGACAACCTGAGTTCGAATCATCAGAACCCACATTAAAACAAACACTCCCCAGGCAGTACTACACGTCTGTAATTTCAGTGTGTTCCCACAGGGGAATGAGAGGTGGTGACAGGAGAATCTCAGGATGCTCTAATACCAGCCAACCTGGTTTACACAGCATTGAAGAAACCTGTCTCAGGGAGAAGGTGAGGGCTGATAGTCAGAGGCTGTCTCTGATCTCCACATGCAGGCTACATACAGCATACCTAGACCAACACACTGACATCTGTTTCTCACAACAAAGAAATAAAAATCAATAATCCTCAGGAAATGGGGTTCAGAGGTGAGTATAACCATGAATACTAGGTGCTCACTATCTATTTCTTAGTGAAAGGGTGCTTTCTTAAGCTTTTTCTGTTTACTTTCAGAAGTTTATGTGTATCCATATACATTCACTAAATTCTTGCTTGTACTAGACACTGAGTAAAGTTTTTCATATATGGTATCTGTTTCAGTCTTCAAAACTCTGTAGAGTCAATGACATTACTTACTACACTATTATAACTGAAAAAAAAAACAAAAAACAGGAAAAGCTAAAAAACTTGCTAGTCCAAGGTCACCAAGCAGTTAGTGACCCAACTTCTCCACAATACAGAATTTTAAATACTTTTACTCTTACCATATCCATCACAATTAAATTCTACTACAATAAAAATAATTAACTGAATATAAGGTATTACTTAAAATGGTATCTAAAATAAGCAGATATTGATAAAAATATTATCTACATAAAATATTACTAATGACTTCTAAATTAATCAAAACCTAATTAATTAATCAAGCTTACTTTTATTAAGTTCTATAAATTCATTTACTTAACAAATATTTATTAAGTGCATACATAAGCAGGGTATTATGCTAAATACTATATTGGGAAGGAAAATGCATCATAGGTATATATTCCTATACCTATTCAGAAAATATCTAGTCATAGTATATTCAACAAAATGTTACAACAACTCCCAAAGAGGAAATGACATGGAGATATGCCTTAGAAACTCATTTTGAATTGTGTAGTTTCCTAATTCCAAACTATTAGTATCATTAGAAATTCACCAACTTGTTCATCTGAGACCGAGTTTCCATTTATGTCAGAAGAAGGACTGGTTCGGTCACATGGAAGGTTATCATCAGAGACATCAGTATTGTAGCCGCTGCCCGTAGGAGAATCAGAAGAATTATTGGATGTCAGCACTCCACCCCTTTCTGTGACACTAGCCTTACCCATAATTCCAAAACTGTTATATAAAACTGCACCAGATTGTCTTCCTCCTATTAAAATGAAAGGAGTAATCTGTCAGAAAAAGAGTAGATATGTGTTTTACTGCTGTACTCTAAAATAGCTGTATATAACTTCATCAAGACCAAGTTTTTCGTCACTAGCTTTTGCCCTTATCTAAAAGCATTATGCCTGTCTGACTTACTAGGTCAAAAGGTATAGACATACAGACAGTCACTAGTATTTTAAGTATTTAATGGAGTCATGTAAGACTAAACCTGAAAGCCTTATAACAATTGAACTTTGCTACTTTAAAGTATTATTCATAATGGTATAAGACTTACCTTCCTCCTTTTCTCCCCGCCCCCGTCTTATATAAGAAACAAGTATAAATAAGTAATTTTCATTAAATGAAGAATTTACATGAAATATTTACATTTTATATGGCAAAGCTCTAAACTCTGAAACGAATGGGATGCTCCAGTGAACGCATGAATTTCTAAACCCTACTGTTCTGTGATGTCCCAAGGTTTGGGACAGGACTGTCTAGCTGTGGAAGGAAATATCACTGGTATAACTAGGATTGCTATCCACCAGGTACCACAATTTCTGCTGTATTATGTTGATCCAGGTTGCTGCTACAAGTAATAACCGTTAAACACATTTCAGCAATGTTGGACCGAACTGTCTCCACTTAAACAAAACTCAGGGTTAAAAAAAAAAAAGTTTACCTTTTATAGTTAAATTTTCAAGTCCACATTCAAACATTATCCAGCCCCATTTTTCTTGACTGGGACCTATCCGTGTTACATCTGGAATAGTTTGCTGATCTGTCTCATCTACAAAAGTAAATTCATCCAACTCTTCAAGAGTAAATAAAACTTTGGACTTCTCAAAGGGAATGGCAGTGATGGCACAGGTCCCAATGTCTATTATTGAGAGAGCACAATGAACTTTTTTAAGAAAAAACAGATGTTAATATTTGAGAAAATAAATCACTCACAATGGTTGTCCTAAAAAAAGTATCTTAATATTATGCAAAGACAGAAAAATAAAATAAATAAAACACTTAAAAAATGCTGTCTACAAAGAAGTAAAGAAAATTCCAGAGTTAACAATGAATTTATCAATTTGTTTTTGAAAGATCAGAGTATTCTGTCAACAAAGGTAATAAACTCCTAAATAATCCAGTTTTGTGGTAAAGTACTTTAAAAAGCTTTCATCATTTACAATAAAATTATTTCAATTATGTGGCCTGAGAAAAACCATTGTTTCCTAGGAAAAGTGTAACTTTTATTAAAAGACTGCCTTATAGTAACATTTTATATAATTGCAATTTTTAGACATTGCTATGAATCCACTGTTTACAGATGCAATGTAGTAAAATGTAGCTCCATTTTCCCAAACTTTTATGATTATTTAATAACTTGCATTTCTCTTTAAATTCCTTGAACTTGCTTTTTTTTTTTTTTTTTTTTTTTTTTTTGGTTTTTCGAGACAGGGTTTCTCTGTGTAGCTTTGCACCTTTCCTGGAACTCACTTGGTAGCCCAGGCTGGCCTCGAACTCACAGAGATCCACCTGGCTCTGCCTCCAGGGTGCTGGGATTAAAGGTGTGCGCCACCACCGCCCAGCTGAACTTGCTTTTAATATGGGTATAAGGGGTATAATTAAATAAAGAAATTCATTTAATTTTATGAGTAATCAACCCCCATAGATATGAAGGCATACTCAATGGAAAGCCCAGAACACTGCACTCAAAAACCTACCTCATCTGTCTGTGGCTCTCAAATGGCATGAGACTGAGAATCTCAAACATATGTATAAACATTTACATTTGTTCTGCATTATTATGCAAATATATCTTAGAAATTCATGGGGAGTTTTGTTTGTAATGTGTTTTATTCTAGACAGTGAGTTTCAAGTTATATAATACAATGCTTATGATCTGGCATAATGCTTAAGTGCAAACTGGTCACCACTGCAATCTACAGACATTTTACAACTCAAACTACTGTGCTTTGCCCCCGTTTTAGGGCTATAGTTTGCAGGTAGTTTTAAAAAACATCTCTTGAAAGCCACAGGTCGGATGCTGTGAAGTTATACATAAATAAACCCTATGCTAGATACTTTTATGCCAGCTTGACACAAGCTAAAGTTATCTGAGAGGAGGGAACCTCAATTAAGAAAATATCTCCATAAGACCGGTTTGTAGGCAAGTCATGAAGAGCAAGCCAGTAAGCAGTACTCCTCCATGGCTTCTACATCAGCTCCTGCCTCCAGGTTCCTGCCCTGCTTGAGTTCTTGTTCTGGCTTCCTTTGATGATGAACGGTGATTTGAAAAAGTAAAGCAAATAAACCCTTTCTTCCCTAATTTTCTTTTTCATCAATGGTATTTCATCGCAGTAATAGAAACCCTAACTAAGACAAACCCTGAGATAGGCACAGCAGTTACACTGACCTAAAGCACAGATAGGAACTATAACGCCTACAGAGCCCACAAGACAGGGAGCAGATTCAAAAAACCATTTGTTCATTTGGGATTAGTTATATGCTCAATATACAGATTTTGGGGAACAATCATCCCAAATAAGACTAGCAAACAAAATTTTTTAAATTCAATCTGACATTCTGAGATCTTTTCAGTTTCTAAAAAGCACTACAGAGTTCCAAAACAACAACAAAAAAAACAAAACCAAACCAAAATAAAACAAAACCACATATACTAAAATGGTATCTAATAATTCTACTTTTCTCTTTCAGTTTACTAAGAATATTATGAAAAAATATCAAAAAAAGAATTTTTCTGATTAAAAAAAAAGAAAGAAAAAACATCTATCTAGATTATTACAATTAGTTCTTTTTAATAACAAAATTTTCTTTTTTAAAAAGCCCTATATATGATGTTCTCTGTTCTATGAGCAAGAACTAGAAATTAAAAGAAAAAAAAAAAAAACCAAAGGAGATGAAGTAATTCCAAATTTGGGACCTAAAACTTACTTTCCATTCTGTACAGAATATAAGTATGGGATAGTTAAATGCCTCACTGTAGAAGTACTTTCTCTTCCTTATAATGTCAAATTGCTGTACTATTCAAAGGAACATGTTCTATTTTAGAAAATTTCACATTTACAAATGCCAAAGAAATAGAAATATTTTGAAGCCTACCTGTAGTATCAAGACCTCTAAGTTGCCCATGGACTCGATGAATATTTAACTTGGCAGCAATTTCTTTGCCTTTCTCTGCTCCAGCATTTGACCTAAGTGACCCAGATGACTGAGGCTGCATCTTGCTGGCATGAACATATCTATCAAAATTTGACATTTTACTAGGGTCTACATTATTTGAAGTCTCTTCAACCACACCTCTTAATGAAAACAGAAAAAATACACAATAGTTAACATTTAAACAATGCAGTCCAATAAAAACATTTAAGTTGTTTAAAAGGAAACACTGTCTAAAGTAAACCAATATTAATAACATTACCTAAGTGTTTCTTGAAAATAATTATGAACAATTAAGGTAATTAGGGCTTTTCAAATCCAACAATCATGGCTTAAATTATTAAAATTTTTTTACCTGTTCATACGAACTTGCGTAGCAATTCTGTCAAAACACAAAGCCACCAAGGAAACATGAGTCACACTTCTGTTAGGAACTGTGGCTGGAGATTCTTCCACTGAGGCTTGTAACAAGCATAAGTTAACCTAACACACAAATGTCACAGATTTCAGCATTGAAAAGTTAAAAGGTGCACTTTATACCTAAATCACAAATAAAAATGAAAAAAACCTACTAATAAGAGTATATAGATATATCTGAGGGTAATGAAGGAGAAACTTAAAGTTCTCAAAGCAGTCATAATTCCTGCCAAAGAAATGCCCACTAGTGCAATAGCGGCAAGAATGTTATCAATGCTTTCTGACTGGATTGAAGGCCTGATCAAGACAGAATTCATACCTGGAATTGTTAACTGGGCCAAGAACCAGTGGCTGGGTAGGTCACAGAATCTGGGGAAAACCTACTAATATTGTTCTGCTAAGTGAACACAGTATTAATGTTTTTCCTAAGTATATCTTTATACTCATACATTAGTGCATCTCAACACTCATTAAAGAAGCTGTTTCTCTCTCTTCCTTTTTGACTAGTTGAGAGTTTTGATCATATTCTTCCTCTTCCCCAACTTTTTCCAGAACCATTCTTTCCTTCCCTAACTACCCAATTTTGTGCCTTTTTTTAGATCCTTCAAGACCAATCTGTGCTGCCCAAATACTAGTGGATAAATATTCTCCCACTGAGTGTGGTCAACTACACTTTAAAGAAAAATTCAGAGACATTTCTTTTTGTAGTAGATGGCAATAAAGAAACTCACAATTTGTCAACATGTAGAGAATAAGAGTGCTCATTCAGAAATAAAATATCTGTATCTTACTCTCATTCCCAAGTCTTAGGAATCAATGAGGGAAAAAGAGCCCAAAATGGTGGATAACTGCTGTGAAACTATGTTTTCTAGATATAACCAGACACTGCACACAACTAACAAAGGATATGACTTCATGGACAAGATTCACACAAGACCAAGTCAACCCTAGCATTTATGATACTGGCAGGTACTCTGCACACTATTGGAGAAAGGCAATCATCACTATCTCTAGGCAACCTACAACAACGATATGCCTGCAGGATGAACTGCTGCAATAGTGGCACAAATGTTATGGGAGTAACCAACCACTTTCTGATTGCATTTAAAGCCCACTCCATGAGATAGAACCCATACCTGACAATGTAAAAAGGACCAAGAACCTGAGACTAGAAAAGGACTAGTCATGTGACTATGGGAAAAAACTACTATTATTCTGCTAAAGGAACACAGCAATAAAATAGCTCCTAATGACAAACTGCTATGCCCACAAATTGGAGCTTCAAAAAGAAAATGATTCCTAATGACATATTGCTATATCCATAGGTCAGAGCCACTTAATCCCTCTCAGAGAAGCTTTTTTTTGTAGTTGATGGTGATTAACACAGAAACCTGAAAAACTGGACAATATGTAAAGAGTCAAGAGACTTTGGAGCACAAGGTCCTAAATGGGATATCTTCAATGACCCCTTCTCCTCAAGGATCAAGGTTCTTTTTTTTTTTTTTTTTTTTTTTTTTGTTTTTTCGAGACAGGGTTTCTCTGTGTAGCTTTGCGCCTTTCCTGGAGCTCACTTGGTAGTCCAGGCTGGCCTCGAACTCACAGAGATCCGCCTGCCTCTGCCTCCCAAGTGCTGGGATTAAAGGCATGCGCCACCACGCCCGGCTAAGGATCAAGGTTCTATGTGAAGGAGGAGGTGGAAAGATTGTAAGAGCCAGGGGTGATTGATGGTTGACTCCAAGGAAACATGGTCTTCCAGACACAACAAGACTGATAGACATATGAACTCACAGTGGCACCATGTACAAAAAAGACCCATACAAGTTAAAGCAGATGTGGTCCTAACATTGAGAGGGGGAAGTGGACATGAGCTCCCACCTGTAACTAAAAAGCTATCTGCAACTGATATCCACTGGCAAAGGAAAAATTGGTTTTCTCCAATGGAGTTTCACTGGGTATGTTAACCACATTTTAGGTCAGTCTCCATGCCCAGTAGTTGGCCAACACAAAATGAACTCAATGGTGTGTTTATGGACTTTTTGACTCATTTTGCTTTGGGATAGGCATTTTTTGACTTTTTGGACTTTGCTTGTTTATTTCCATTTTTTTTTCTTTTTACATGTTTCTTTCTTTATATCTTAAAGAGAGAGAAGAAAAAAAGGACATAAAATTGGGTAATTAGGGTGGTGGGAGTAATCTGGGATAAATTGGGGAAGTGAAAAAAAAGTGATCAAAATATATGTATGAAAAAGATTTTTCCAATAAAAAAATAATACTAAGAAACAACAACAACAAAACAAATCAAACTAGTCAAAATTCCAGCATAAATAAATGCTCACCAAAGTCCTAATCCTATCTGAGGGGCTCTAGTTAATTGACGGGTGCATTGGGAATTAGTTTTCTTCAGGAATGTAGCCCCTGATTGCCAAGCACACACTGGCAGAACTAACTCTTGACTCAGTGGGTTTAGAAAAAAAGAGTACAACACATGAAACTGGGAGGGAAAAGTGGTAGTGAGGGATAGGGGAGGAGTTTACGGGAGGGAATTGGGGAGGACTTGATCAAAACACACTATATGCATGCAGGAAATTCTCAAAACAACAAAAAAGGCACAATTAAACTTTTATTGGATGATATGAAACATTTTAATAAATATTTACTAATAGTCTGCTGTAGTGAGCTACTTATAATAAATGTACATTAAATCATCAACAGAATGGAATATATCTTTTGATATTGCAAACTGTTCACTAACATTCCCTTTGGTGACTGTAAAGGGTAAAACTAAATATGCTCTCCTATATCAGGAAAATGTTTCTGAAAAGTTTAACATTACCTTTGGTATGCTCACATTAGCCTGTAGACCTTTAATTGTCACATTATCTTGCTTCGTTGTGACATTTGTCTGAATTTGTCCGTGGTTAGTTGTTCCTATCACAGGATGCTCAGTTTTTGGTCCTCGAACATCTTGCTTAGGGGACAACTGAAAGGATTGAGTGGAATTATTCTCCAGACATTTCATAAGTTCTGTATCAGCCACACCACCATGTGTATTCACTGTAGTGTTACCCCTCCCCAAGTCTACATGACATCAACTATCCTAACACTCAACCTTGAAATTCAAGCAAAAGCTGGCAAATAGACCAGCTTGCCAGTCTGAAAAAGTACTATATACTAAAATGAAATCCGCCTCTAGAAAAAGATGGTAATAGTATACTTTTATAAGATGTTATTATTATTATTATTAATTTTATTATTAATTATTAATCCAAGACTCTACAGTCTTGAAGGCTGACTTCATTTCTGACAATTGACTCCTTACTGGCTGGGAATAATTCAAATTTCCTTTTTTCATACTGCTCTACTCTAACTACCTGAATGTAGCAAATGAAAGGTCAACTTAGGATAAGTTAATAACTGGCTTACCAGAAAGACTCAGGCTTCTTTTCACCTCTACTTTGGTACTAATCTAAATGTGATACAGATAAACTTGAAAAATCAAAAGAGCACTAGACTATGGCCGCTAAGCAACTGTGCCACAGGAAAGGGAATTACTCAATTCACTGAGATAAACAAGAATCAACATAAAAATAAAAGGAAGTTAAAAATATGTATACCATTGGTTCTTAAAGACTAAAATAGTAATTCTAAAGGATGTTCATTATAGGGCTGGAGAAACGCTCAGCATTTAAAAGTATATACTGCTCTTTCAGAGTACCATAAATTTAAAATAAAATAAATCTTAAAGTTGTTTTCATCACTTAAGGACAAGCTTGTTAGAAAGGGCTTGGAACTAAGCTACTTTCAAAATAAAAGAAAAAAATGAAGCTATGATTTTTAAGTAGTACTACTTAATCCACAGTAGTTATTTGTGCTAGATTTCAATTTAACTTATTGATAAAATTTTGATACATTTGAGTTTTTCAAGTTTGGATGTTCTTACACATGGTGAATACTCAACTTGCTATGCCCATTGAACCAAAAACTTCTTACGTTTTCTGAGAAGGTAGTCTTGCTATTCTGGACTGCTTCTCTAAGGACTTTAGTGTGAAGATCATCTACAATTGTAGCGGGTGCCGGGTACTAGCACGGTGAACCATAGCTTCAATATATCTAATGAAAAAAAAAGGAAAATGAAAAATTAAATTTTCAATTAATACTATGACCTTACCATCATCTCAATATTTACAGTTCTTCAATACTGAAATGAAAAATCCTAAATTACATCTTTAGAAACTCTACAGGGAAAACATTACTGAAATTACCTACTATCACCCCCAAAACCCTGAGATTGGGCAGAACATTTGTCCCCACCACAAACGAATAATGTTCAACATTTTCTACAGACTTCCACCTTACATTGATAACTGAATCTTTGTTTTTTAATTTATTTTTACCTGATACATAAAAACATTAGGATTGTACATACTAACAAGGTACCATGTAGATATTATGAATGTCATTTATTTAAGTTGAAAACTTTGAAAACCCTTTCTTCTGTGCACATCAGAGCTTCTAACTGTAACTCAGTACCAGTCGATCAACATTCCTCTGCCTTTTCTCTATCCGACTCTTGCTGGACTCTGGGAATCATTATTCTACCATTAAAATTCTGAGACCAAACTGTTTCAGATTCCATAAGAAGTGATTCATGTACAACTTACCTGTGCCTTGCTTATTTGACTTAACCTACTGACTGACCTTCAGTTCCATCTATATTGTCACTAATTACAGGATTAATTGTCATATGTCTAAACGGTATTCCACCATGTAAATGTATCCAATTTTGTCAGTTGGTGGACAAGGGTCATTTCCATTTCTTAGTTACTGTAAATAGTGCTGGTGCATGTAGACGGAAGATGTTTTTTCAATATACTACTTTCATTTTCTTTGCATATATACCCATTAATAAGGTTGCTGAAATATAGTAGTTATATCTTTTGTTTTGTGAAGAAACTCAATATGGGGCTGTATTAACTTACATTACTATAGACAATACACAACAGTCCCTTTCCCTTTTTATAATGGTCATTCTTGATGGGGTGAGGTAATATATCGCTATAGTTTTAATTGGCATTTCCCCAGTGATTAATAACTTTTTCATATACCTGTTAGCATTTGTACATCAATAATGAGAAATGTCTACTTATGTCTGTTTATTTTTAATTGGATTGTTTATCTGCTAATAGATTTTTGGCATTCCTAATATAGTTTAAATATCCACCCTTTGTCAAATGTTTGGTTTACAAATATTTTCTCCCATCCTGTAAACTATGTCTTGTGTCTGCTAAAAATTTTAATTTGTTGGAATACCATTTATCTATTCTAGTTATTTTTTGCTGCTATGATTTTACATCGCTACCCCATCCCTCCAAAAAAATGAAGAATTCTTGTACATTTTAATGTCCTGAAGTGTCTCCACTGTCCATTTTGTGTGTGTGCGTGTAGCAGTTTAACATTGCAGGTATTCTACTTAAGTTGTTAATACATTCTGAGTTGACATTTTTGTTTTCTGAGACAGGACCTTGCTTTGGAGCTACCCAGGTTGACATCAAGCTCAGGTCTCTCCTTCAGCCTCCCAAGTGCTAGGCATAAAGACATGTGCCATCATATCTGGATTTTAAGTTGATTTTTAAACGAGTAAGTCTTTAGAATCTCCTAAAGACAATTTCCTATATTCTTCATTAGTATGATTCCTTACAAGAATCTTGACAGTTTATCAGAAAAAACTATGCACCCAGTAAAGGATTAGTTTCATGAAAACTGGCCCTCATTGAGTCTTTTCTGAACTTCTTCATTTTCTACAAAATTTGCATTCCATTTTGTTTCACTCTGGCTTCTTATGTCAATTTTATCTCCTTCAATAGATTACATATACCTTGCAGGACAGAATAACTATTTATCTCTTCAATTAGCTAGGAAGAATATGAAATAATTACTTCCCAAGTATTTGATCATTTTATGCTTGTTAGTACAAATATAAAAGACAAAATATAACTATTATAACATTATAATATATTTAGTTTGAAAAAGTAACATGACCTCTTTAAAATCTATTGTCTAATTCTACTCAAAACAACTAGTTAATAAACTCTTAAATGAACACTCTTTCACATTTACTTATGTCATGTAAAACATGTTACTTTATAAAGAAGTAGTTATATTTTTAGACAAAGTTAATACCTGTCTAAGGCTTCAGCCACCAGTGGAGTCAGAACAACATCAACAGTTCCTTTCACTTCAACAATGGCTGTTGTCTTGGTCTGAGCAACAGGCTGGTCCAGGGTCCACTCTTCTGTTAATGTTTCATCATCTGTATTATCAACTATTTTCTTGTCTAATGGAGTATATGGTGTGCTATATAGTTTAATCAGAAAAGCATTTATTTAAAAAACTATAAACAAGAATAGTAAGGTACAACTTCCTTAAAGTAACTAAACATTTAAACTACAATTATTTCAGTGAAAAAAATCTCATGGAGACTAATACTTCAAGTCTAAACACTTTTCAAAACCAGTTTTCAAATGAGGTATTAAAATGCAATTTGGTCAAACATGTCAATTATATTACATAACAAAAAATATTTTTCATGTATTTATTTACTTGATAAGCCCATCTTAAAATGTGCAAACACGTTTATCTACTCCTACAAAAAATTATTTGGGGTAATTTATTCTTAACATAGTGCCTAAAATCAAGTACAAAATGGTTATTACTCAGAATAAACCCTATGAATCCCATAATCAATAAGGACTATGACTCTGAACTTTAAAAATGCAATTTTAAGGCACCTCTAACCTAGATGCTTTGAAGACAGAGGCAAGAAGATTCTTTTAGCTCCAGAATTCAAAGTCAAGCCTGGCAACATAGTAAGATCTTATATCTAAAAAATAAAAAAATAAGAGTGTAAATTCTTACTTTGAAGTTGATCCTGAAAGTTGCATCCCTCTGTCTAGCAAAGAATTAGCAGTGAGTCCCTGTTTGATGACCTAGAATAGGATAAAATATTGTTTATGGTCTAAAATTTTTATTATTTCTTATTGTTATGATAAACAATATTTGTGAATACCCAAAGTAACCTTGCTATTATGATCTTAATACATTCAATATAAATATTTAACAGAAAATATTCAATGGGTAACCATGCTTTATTCAAGTAAGTGACAAAGTTGGGAGGGTGAAATGAGAGTAAGACATGACTGAAACAGGAATTTCAAATGTCTTTCTTCCATGAGTTCTTTTTCACACTGAGTTAGTTTTTCTGAAGCTGATTTCAGTCTCCTCCTAGTATAACCACAAAGAAGCATCAACTATATACATGAAAGCCTAGATGACCATTGCCTTTGCCTGTAATCCAGAGGTCCTAGGTCTGATTCTCATCCTCAATGACGACTCCTTCTTCAACTTTCAGTTAAATACTATACCCTGGGCTGGGGAATATGGTTCTGTGGGTAAAGTGCTTGTTGCATAAACACGATGACCTGAGTTTGTATCTCTAGCACCCATGTAAAAAGACGGGCATGAAATCAGGTGCTTATAACCCTAATAATGAGTGTAGTGCAAGATAGGCAGATCCTGGGAGTTCAATGGCCAACTATTCTATCCAAAAAAGCAATCTCCAAGTTCAGTGAAACTTCCACCATCAAAAATAAGATGGAGAGTAATGTAATACACACACACACACACACACACACACACACACACACACAAACACACTCTAGAAAAAGATTCCCAAACACTGTTCATTAAGTCTATAAACTTTATATATCTTAATGTTTAACATGATAAAACTTTGTCTTATTCATTGTTTTAAAGATAAGAATTCCCATACTGGCTATTATCACTAAATACATTCTGAAATGTTTTTGGCTTTTCTAAAGTCATTTACAGAAACCACATTCACATTAAATTATAATAGTTCAATCATTAACTGAGTTGAATTTGATATGCTAGAAACAGTTATGGACTAATAGAAAGAAAATTATTTATTCAAAATAATTCCAATATCTTTTTATTTTTAATTATGTGTATACCAGTGACTGTGGGTATGTGTACATGAGTACAGGTGACTATGGAGGCCAAGAAAGACCTGAATCCACAAGAGCTGGAATTACAGGTGGTTGTAAGCCAACCATGGGTAATGAAAAGGGAACTCCAGTCCTCTAGAAAAACATTATGTGCTCTTAACCACTAAACCATCTCTCTAGCCTCCATCTTATTTTTAAGACACAGGAAACCTGAACTCACAAAGGAGATTTGATCCTAAACTTAGGAGTCCTGAAAATGTAGATTAAGCTACATGCTACTTTACTACAGTAACACAATGAAACCTTAAGCCATCTTCAATTTGTTTAAATTTGTAATACTCAGGAATAACCCTGTAACCTAATTGTTGTACTTGGAGTCATATACAATACAGTCTCTATTTCAGAAAGATAGCTAAAATGACTCAGTAGTTCAGAAAACAACTTAAAAAAGTTTTACTATATAAGTATGTTAGTGGAAAATAATGATTTGATTTATACCTTAAATGTTGGAACAGAGAGCTGTTCAAATGATGAAGAGCTTTCTTCACTGGTTGGAGTATCTAGGTCAAGGGGGCGATGCAATGAGGACTTGGAGGTTCTTTTGTTGGTAGGATGCTTAACTGACCAGTTAATTACCTGAAACTGAGTAAGGTAAGTCTGATAGCAACTCATCACAGGCTGTTGAGAGGTGATCTGCTCAGTCTCTACTGTTTTCTCACCTTCCACAATGTACAGGTGTTCTATAACTTCATCTTCACCACCTAATGCAGAAACAAAGGATGCCTGGGAAGGATGAGTTTTGAATGGGAGAGTCCGGGGATCTGTAATGCTTTCTCCATGGACAGTAAGGGGTCCTTCTACACTGTGATATATGGAACCCCTACTGTAGTCAATCTGTTGCATTTGCTTTTTCTTCTTTTTTCTACCGGGATAAGTTCCAGGGCCTTCATCACTGCTAATAGGCTCAAACTCTTCAGCTGCAGAGAAGTAGGCTTCACTATCAGCCATTGACATGCTGGAATCCATTGACCGATACTGATGAAATGAATTAGAGTCAGCTGATGGTGTGTATGGGAATGAACCAAAACTTCTCCTCTGTTTTGGTGAGTCTAGTACATTTTCATCACTTCGAGAGACATCACTACTAAACTGGACTCCAACTGTAACAGGCTGTTTGTCTCCATAAAAAGCAGCAGTGAGACTCTTAGTACTACCAAGTCGGGTGGAACACACAGAGGCTTGCCGCTTCAAAGGAGATCTGAGAGGAGACTGTCCTACTGACTTGTCTTGGGTGTTAGGAGAGACAGGACTGGTTCCTGAAATTTCTGTAGGAATACTAAAACAGAGAGGAAAACTGTTTCTATTTTCAGCACATCACATAATTTAAACATAAAGTACTTATAAAATCATTTTAGTAATTTGATTTTTTTTTCTTTTTTGGTTTTTCGAGACAGGGTTTCTCTGCGTAGTTTTGCGCCTTTCCTGGAGCTCAGTTGGTAGCCCAGGCTGGCCTCGAACTCACAGCGATCCGCCTGGCTCTGCCTCCCGAGTGCTGGGATTAAAGGCGTGCGCCACCACTGCCCGGCCGATATTTTTAAAATAAAAGAAAACTGGACTTTTACAATATAATGTTGATTCAAAATAGCAAAACAATACATGAGTTCATATTCCCCATAAAGCTAAAAAAAAAAAAAAAAAAAAAAAAACCACAAAACAATGCCCAACCATCTTAAACATCAAAAAAATTTAAAGAAATTCAGGAACACTAGCACATTTATATGGTTTTTTTTTTCTTTCCACATCTTCTAAAAGCTCATCCAGCAATATACACTTGCAGTGTTTGACTAAGGACAAGTGAAGGACTGAGGGCTAGAGAGATGGCTCAGGGGTTAAGAACGCTTACTGCTCTTACAGAGGACCCAGCACCCACTTGGCAGCTAACAACTGCCTGTAACTCAAGTTTCAGAGGATTTGGTATCCTTTTCTGGACTTCAGGGGCTACTACACAGATCTGGTACACAAAAACTCACACAGGCAAACACACACACACACACACACCTGTCCACTTTATCATCTCTGTTCCTCTAGAGCAGTAGTTTTCAACCTGTGGGTTGCAAACCTCTGGAAAACCTCTATCTCCAAAAATATTTACATTATGATCCATAACAGTGCAAAATTATAGTTATGAAGTGGCATTTTGCAGTTAAGGGTCACTACAACATGAAGAACTGTATTAAAGGGTCACAACATTAGAAAGGTTGAGAAACACTGCTCTAAAGAACTATACGAAAACAATCATTTTAATGACACTGGATTGAAGATCTTTGTGTACCTTGGCTGGAGGAACAAAAGTTTTGACTGTAGTTTTTACATTTGAAAGACGTTAGCTACAGTCATATTAAGCTAAGTAGCTACTGAAACTGGCTAGAGAAATTGTATAGAATGATTGGAGAAAGGATCAGAACATAATTCAGAGGAATGCCACCACTCAACAAATGCCAGGCTGTAGGAAGAGGAAAAGGAAAGAAAGCAAAGTGGAGCCTGGTGATGGAGACAGAAGATACAGAGAAGAAGGTGGGAGCAAACTGTGAAAAGGGTCACATCTTGTCAAGCAAGGGTAATTCAAAAGAAGGGAGTATTCAACTGTTAATATGTTAAGAAGACCAAAAAAATGTTCAACAAAGTAAGATAGTATATGAAAGTAACAAAAATTAACTGAGTGGTAGAATACATATATCCATTATAAATATATCTTTGTATTTTCTAATATCTGCAAAGATTATATTAATTTTATTTGGAAAGACAAATTGATATATAAATATATGTTCAGGTTCAAGGAATAAATCTAAAATGAAGGAGTGGAAAGAAATTTCTTGTGCTACTATTTTAAGGAATTACAATTCAGTTACCATCAAGTTTCTAAGTCTAACTGAATACTGACCTTGCTTGACCATCATCTCTTTTGGTACCATGTAAGAAATCTTTCTGAACCAAGTGGTCATCAGCAACAGAAGAGGGGCTTTCCTTCTCACCAGCCAGTAATGGCTGCGCAGCACTGGAGCTGCTATTCTCCTCTGAGGAAGAGGATGAACTGTGAGACCGTAAGGGCACCTGAAGACTAAGGTGCTGAGTTTTTCTCTCTACTTCTATTCCCACTGATTTGTTTTCCCATTCTTTCCTCTTCATACCATTCACATTACCTAAACAAATAAAATGTGGGTTAAGTGACTGTAAACGTTTTGAAGTAATATATGAAAAATATGGCAATTTAATATAACTACATTAAAAGTATTGTCCTTTGTTTAAAAGCACAAGTATTTAACTTCACATAGTAACATGTTACACTCTACAAAGAGTTGTCTACAAAATTCTAGATCCACACTCTATAATATGTAAACTTTTGCTTTTTCTTCTTTAATCTTTCATTTAAAGATTTTGAAGACTAGGGTAGATCAGTAGCAGAAACTGTGCTCAGGATATGGAAACCAGCAGTTTTGATCCCCAGCATGTATGTGCATGTGTGCACACTTATGCACACAATTCATATTTAACAGACAAATTTAATATACAAGCATTATGTATTTCATTTAAATTCATTTGTTTTAAACATTTTCCATATTTGCTGTAAAAATTGAATAGCAGCAGAGATTGTATCATCTTCTATTCACTAATATATTTCCAGTGTCTAGAACAACCTTAAACACAAAGCAATAAATGGATGTATAAATAATGAATTCACAGCTAGAGTATATCAGCCCTATGTCAAAGTTTCGTAAGAGCCCTTTAATGTGCTACGAAAATTAAGGAGCAAGCACTTACAGATAAAAGGATAGCTCTTTAGTTGCCCAGAGCCCCTATAGTATAAAATTTGCTCAATTTCCCCTTTCAACCACCCATTCCTGAACTACTCAAGAAAAGGGACCTCTGCTGATAAACAGAAAACATACTCTCTAAGAGAATACAGTTCCAGGTGAAATTCAAGGAGGGCAAAGATAGTGCAAACTAGTATAGACACTATGGAAATCAGTACAGCAGTTCCTCAGAAAATTGGGAATTGATCTACCTCAAGACGCAACTATACCACTCCTGGGCATATATACCCAAAGGACACTCCATCCTACCACAAGGACACTTGTTCAACCACGTTGAAAGCAGCTTTATTCATAATAGCCAGAAACTAGAAAAAAAAAACAAAAAACAAAAAACAAACCTAGATGTCCCTCAACCAAAGAACAGATAAAAAAGACGAGGGACATTTACGCAATGGAGTATTACTCAGCTGTTAAAAACAATGACATCATAAAGTTTGCAGACAAATGAAAGGAACTAGAAAGATCATCCTGAGTGAAGCAACTCAGACCCAGAAAGACAAACATGGTATATACTCATTTTTATGTGGACATTAGCTGTTAAGTAATGTAAAATCATGCTATAACCCAGAGAGGTTAAGTAACAAGGAGGATTCAAGAGGGGACATATGGATCTCCCTGGCAAGGGGAAATAGAACAGATTTTGTGAGTAGACTGGATACAGGTGGGGATGGGCACAGGAGGGGTAGGGTGGGGAGTGGGAGAGATAGAGGGAGAGTGTACTGGGAGAGATGACTGGAACTGGGGGGGGGGGTTGATGTAGAAACCTAGTTCAATGGAAACTTCCTGGAATCTATGATAGTGACCCTAGCGAAGTCTCCTAGTAATGGAAGCTATGGACCCTGAACTGGCCATTTTTTATAACCAGGCAAGGCTCCTTGCAGTAGGATTAGAACATCAACACAGCCACAAAACCTTTGATCTATAATCTTTCCTGCCTGCAAGACTGCTGGGGCAATGGGGCACAGAACTGTGGGAGTGGCCAACTCATAACTGACCTAACTTGTAGCTAGCCCACACCATGAGAGGAAGCCCATGCCTGACATTGCCAGCTGACAATAAACCAAAGGCAGGACAGTCAAGAGACCCAGGATAAAACCAAACACAACTAGGGGGTGGGGGAAGACAGAAAAAAAAAAATCAATGGAATGATTACTACTACTGATAGTCTGCTTTATTCATATATTGGTGCCTAGCCAAATTATCATCAGAGAGGAGTCATCCAGCAACTGCTGAGAGCAGATTCAGAGACCCACAGCCAAACACTAAGCTGAGCCAGGGGAAAGCCTCAGAAGAGGAGGAGGAAGGATTGTAGGAGTCAGAGGAGTCAAGGACACTACAAGAACACAAACCACTGAGTCAACTAAGCAGAGCTTATAGAGCTCACAAATACTAAAGCGACAAATATGGACCCTGTGTGAGTCTGAGCTAGGTCCTCTGCATATATGTCATGTTTGTGTAGCTTGGTGTTCTTGTGAGACTCCTAAAAAATGGGACTCATGGGTGTCTCTGACTCTACTGCCTGTGCTTGGGACCCTTTTCCTCCTAGGGCCTCATCCAGCTGTGATATGAGAGTTTGTGCCCAGTCTTATTGTATATTGTTAGGCCATGTTTGGTGGGTATTCCAGGGAGGGCTGCTCACTCCCCCCTCCTCTCTTTCTTGGAGGAACTGATCTGGGGGAAGGGAGATATGAGGAGGGACTGGGAAGATTAGAGGAGGGAAACTGAGTCGGGCTATAATGTATAGGAATAAAGGTTAAAAAAAAGATTTATGGATTAACAAAGCAAAATAGTACATTGAAAATCAAACGAAAACCAAGTTTGACTCATTTCCACATGACAGACACTAAGTGAATCCTTAATTCTACCAGTATAAACTTGTTTATTCCATCTTGACACTACACATCTACACTTAGATCCAGGAAGACTCAACAGTCAGAAACCACATACTGTAGGCACTAATTGTGATCTCCCTTACAAATGAATCCTGGGTAATTTAGTATCTATAACCTGCTCTCAGGAATCCCAAAGGAGATTAAACGCTGTAAAAATTATAATTAACTTTGCCCTTGATCTGTTTACATTAGAAATTGCTATTTTTGCCCCTCTTTGCCCCATGTTTAAATTTCCCATACACAGTCTTCCTTGAGTTTGTGATGATTAGGTTTTAATCTGCAAGTCAGAAAATCAAGCAGTCCTCATTGTTAGTGCCAACTTTAAGATAGCGGAAAGAACATCAAAGCATCTTTAGTGACCTGGATTCCAACTTCTATTCAGCCATACAGTTGGCAGCTGTATGATTTGATACAACTTAGTCTCAAAAAATCCTTCATTTTCTACCCTGTAGAGCAGGGATAAACCAGGTATGTTGGCACAAAAAAAGCTTATAACCTTAGAGGCAGGAGAATTGTGATTTTTGAGGCCAACTATATACAAATAGCATGTTTCAAAAGTACTAAATGAATGTTCGTCAAGCACATGATAGCTTGAGGAAGAAATGAGAATAATGTCAGGGTTAACACTCAGAAATAAACATTATTCACTTAGAAGGTTACAAGAAGACAGCCATATGCTAATATCCATTTTATTTTCTAAATCCCAAGAAATTTAAGTTACTTGTAAGTTTTATATGATAGTAACATTCCTGAAATAAAATGTCCCTAAATAACAAATACATGTTTGCATTACCATTAAACAAGGATTTAGCATGGCAGCCTACCTGTCTCCTTCAAAAGCTTCTATGTACAGAAAAATCAATCTGATAAAAACTCTTAAAACTACTTTTATTTTAAAAATATACCAAAAACAAAAACAAAAAAACCTAAGTCTTTTTAAAATAGCCCTAAGAGGAAAATACTAAATATTGGATATTGGTAAAATATCAAGATTTTTTTTTATATTTCATATCTATGTAATGTGGCACCTTTAAGCAGTAAAGATTAAACTTAACTGTAGAAATGTAGAACTAAGACGCCCGAAAGAAAACTCATCTGGAGTTCTTTGGAGAAAGGACACCATGAAATCTAAATCTAGCATATCAAAAAGTCACAGTTGCACTGCTCAAGCCAACCCAGTTCATCTATAATACCATCCCAAATACACTCAGAGAAAGTAAGATGTCTCTCTTGACATGTTCAATTTTACTGGTAAGAAAAATATCTTGGAAAATTAGTTGGTAAGATAGAGCATTCATGAAATGTTACTGGTGATAAGTTATTCTGTAAAAGTAAACTAAAATGAGCTTCAGAGAAATGGTATATATGAAGACAGGCTTAGACTAAGCTTTGCAGGGAAAGCTGCCAATTATCAACAGTAGGAAGTCTGAATAGTACACCTAGTTTGACCACATGTCACCACCCTCAAAAAAAAAAAAAAAAAAAGAAATACTACATTTACCTGGCTTTAAGTTAGTTGCAAAATGAATATAGATTATTTTAAGGCCTATCTCTAACACTACTCAAAAGAATCAATTATCTTGAATAAAGTAACAACATTTCTCTCAGAATGGCACAGGGACAGAGGGAAGAGATTAGCTCCAGACATATGACACATTTTTATTACCATCTACAGTTTTAGGGATTTCTTTAGTAATGATCCACTCTCCAGGCTGTAGCAAAGACTGGCCATAATACATATCAGATTCCGCACTTATGCTTGAAAATGCAGAGCTACTGGAAGGTGTCAGCTCTTCAAGTTTGAAAAAATCTAGGCCAGTTACTGTACCACCAAAGAATCTGCAACCACCAAGACAGCCACACTTGTTTCTGCACCTCTTATTCTTCAAGGTATCATCTGGCCACAAAAACCACAACCTAAACAGAACCCAAAATAAAACAAACAAAAACAACATAGAAGAAAACTCATTAAAAAGATTGTTAAACAGTAGACAATCAAGAATAACTCAATTGTTAATATATATATATATATATATCAAAATCAAAGTAAATACAATCAACCATTTAATATTGCAGTATATCTATTTAATCAGTTCACCTTTAAAAAAAAAAAACACAGCTGTACCACAGCAAGGAAGATGAAAATAAGTAATAATAATAATGGGCTCTGGCAATTGTTTGAAAAGGTATAATCATTCCTTAAAAGCTAATAAACCCAGGTGTAGCCGTTCTTACTCCTCCCTCAAGTTTCGAAGGCCTGCCAGAAGACTTTTCTGTAGTACATAATGGTGTGATGCTTTCTAGGGGTGATGAATTAGAACCACAGAGCTAAGAGAAAGAGTAGTGTCTCATAAAATATTATCTGGAAATCATAATTTAAATTGTATTGATCTTAAAATACATAGTATAGACTTAGAAAACATAAAAAATAATAGTGTTATTTTCAAAACCACACCATCACTACAGTGATATATTTGATATATTTACTTATAAGTATCAGATCTTAATGCATTAACCAAAGTACAGGAACACAATCACAGTAAATCTTTATTTAAAATGTTTTTAATCCACTCCAACTGTAGAATTTCCTCTAAAATTATCAAGTAATTTTCAATGAAAGCCGATACCATCACTCTTAAAAGACTTTCACCTACCTTTTAGTTCTGGCGTCATGAGTTTCCAAGAAATGTCTTTGAGCCTCATGTTTAGAGTGATGATCAGCAGCTAAGGCAATATCAACTGTTATAAGACCTAAGTTGGCTGACCCAGCTTCTAGCCAGTAGGCTCTCCGTAGCACTGCTGGTTGAAGTCCAATTCTGCAGTTATTTAATTGTTCAATATACTGTCTCACTTGAAAGTCCTGAATTGCAGCACTTATTCCTTCCCCAACTGACTGATTGTGGAGGTTACAGTTTGCAACCCGAATTGCACCCATCTAAAGTTCAATTAGAAAATGAAACAAAGCTGTAATTTCAGTATTTTTAAGCATCTTAGCAAAAACTACAAAACACGTGACTATTTGAAATAAAAGATAGGCGGAAGAAACAAAAAGAAAGAATAAGGGAGAAAAGGGGAAATTAGCAAAGGAAAAGTACAACTCAATAATATATGAAAAGTAGACATTCAATAAAAAATAAACAGGAAGGGTCAATGAGGTGGTTCAAATGGGTAAGGGAGCTCATCACCAATCATAACCATCTAAGTTGGATCCCTACAACCAAATGGTAGATGGAAAGAACTAAATCCTACAAGTTGTCCTCTGATTTTCAATATAAGCACCTAGGTACTCAACAGATATGTACACTCTAGCACACACACTAAATAATAAAATGTAAGAACAATGCTGTTTAAAGCAGGGTTGGCAAGATTGGCAAAGTAGGGGGAAGAAACACATGCTGGCAGGCCTGGAGTTGGATCCCAGAAACCCTGTGGTCAAAGAAGAGAACACCTCTTGCTAGTTTTCCTCTGACCTCCACACGTAGCATTTATAACCCCCCCCACACACACACATCTAACTAGGTTAAGTGATTTCTAAAGAGCAGATGCACATAAAGGAACATAACTACAAAGGAACAAGAGATGTTCGAGTACTGGGAGTATTAAGTAATGAAACCCCAGGAACACAGCAGGGCATGATTTAAAAAAAATAAAGCAGAGGGGGTACGCAAATGCTTTCAGAAGGCAAAGAGAAAATATATATGGGTAAAACCAATAGATATTCAAAACAAACTTTTTATAATTATTATTTATTGAGTGAGTGAGTGAGTGAGTGAGAGAAGGGGAGAGGGAGAGAGGGAGGGAAGGAGACAAGAGGGAGAAAGGGAAGGAGGGAGGGAGGGAGGTGAGTGAGGACACACTACTACCTCGTGTTGTGAAATACATGTGGAAGTCAGAAGACAACTTTCTGAAGTTGGTTCTCTCCTTCCACCTGTTGAGGCAGGATTTCCTGTTTCTGCTACCACTCTGAAAATTCTAACGGGCTTGCAAGTGTCCAGGCAGTTCTCCTGTCTCTGCCGCCTACCTTACCATAGTAGTACTGAGAGTATAGATGTGTGCCATGGCGTCCAGCTTTTTAAGTGACTCACAGTATTATCCTTTTTAAAAATTACTATACCATGGGCATAACTGCAACCCGTTATTTGAATCAATGTTATAGTAATTCATAGTAAGAAAGTGGTAGACATACTAACAGAAACAATACTTCAAAAGAACATACAGCAAACAGCATGAATAGTCTATGAGATGACACAGTACAAATGTTTCAAGATATGGAGACTTTATTTAGCAAAAAGAAAAAGAATTACTCTGGCTAGGATATAAACAAATGGTTACCTTTATATTTGTAGCACAACCATGTTCCACAATATAAATATCAGCTCCATCTACTGCTAAACGAGTCATGGTATATTTTAAATCATCTGATGGTGGACAAGGCCCAGGAATACAACTCAACTAAAATAAAAAAGGATAATCCAACTATTAATTCATTATTTTGACACTTAAGCAATTCTCATTATTTAAGTAAAATTCTTCTTACATGCTCATTTTTTACTCAATTAAGCTTCATTCTTTTATAACGATAACTGAAATAATCAGAAATCAAATTAACCAACTAGAAACTCAGCCTTATGTAACCATGTACCAATTTCAAAAGTGGCAAATCTCACAATCTTTCTCTGACTACATTATACATATGTATATACTATATATAGCATATATATTGTATATATAATACTTATTATTGAGACTAAAAATATGTCAGAGTAAATTGATGAAGTAAACACATCACAAGCTTAATATAAAGCTGCACAGCATTTTACAGGTATAGGATTTCCTTAGGAAAATAACATGCACAGGCTCACATGTCACATATGCATGTTTTCCTACCATATATGGGTAAATAAACTATGAATATTTTCATACTTAGGATAATACAGACAAACCGAAGAGCATATGAAGAACACTAGTGGCACAGCCACAAGAAGAAATAGTTGCTTTTCAGGGCAATCAATGCCCTACACTAATGGATTTCCTCTAGGAAAAATTAGAAGGAAGGGCTTTCAAGATGGCTCAGCAGGGAAGAGCACTTGCCAATGCAAGCCTCCTGACATAAATTCACTCTCCAGAACTCACATTAAGGTAGAAAGAGAGAAACCGACTCCACAAAGTCATCCTCTAACTACTACATAAGTACTGAGGCACATGAGCACCCATGTACATGTATCAAATACACATACATACAATAATAATAAACTGTATACAATAGAGCTAAGCAAAACAACATGAAGTGACAAAAGGAGCAGATCAGTAGTTGTGTAAGGCAAGAGCTGACTAAAATAAGAAAACAAATTTTCCAAGGTATAAAATGTTCTGTATCTGCACTGGTGCTAATGGCTACACACATGTATACAGCATTTGTAAAACTTACATTGCACAACTTAAAAAGAGCAAATGTATCACATGTAAATTATGCCTCAATAAGCCTGACTAACAAAAACTTTAACAACAACACAAACATTTTGCTGTTTGATTTTTGTGGGGGCACTGATGCCTTTTTAACATAAACTTTTAGTGATGTAACAAATACAATTTGCATGGCAAAAGAACATAAAGGGAGGCACTATTAGGAAAAGAAAGATTCAGCTGTTAACATCTTATCTGCCACAAAACTATGGTTTGAAAATTGCCATAATTTCTGTTTTCTAAAGTGTGCATACTTCCAAAACAGGGTACAAATGGCCCTCTAAAACCTACACAGGGCATGGAGTGACAGTAACACTGTGCATTTCACTGGCTACGTAAACAGTCTGTAGAGGCTCCCGTCTATACTCTATGACCCTTTGTAGAGGTGCTAAAATAACCCTAACTGAAGGTAGCTCTATATTCTGAACAGAACATACAATCTGTGGAGTCACAAATCTGACAAATGCCAATACTAAAAGTAAGTTTCAGGATGGTGTGTGAATCAAGTTACACAAGGCATTAACTTGGCCTTATTGCTTCCATTTCTAAATCTATATATGCACAGCTAAACTACAAATGGATAGGATCATAGTGCAGTAAGATAGGAATTTTAACAGTAAAAATGCAAAGTAATACAAAACTCTTATAATTTCTGTATTTATGAACTGTTTTCATGTGGCCTCATTTTAGATATAACTAAGTAACTGGCTAAGAATTTACAAAATCATTCACTGAAATTAATGAGCTATTAACTTCATGGTTATGTTCATTTGATTTAAAACTAAGCCTCAAACTTTCATTTTTAAAAGGCATGAATGGATAATAACATCACCAGTATGCTTGTTAACATACCTTGGATTCACAGAGCCGACGATCAATTCCATGCTGGCATATTATCACTGACTTTGGTCTTTCCAGTTCATACTCCCGACATACCACATGAAAAACAAACGTCTGCCCCCATTCTAAGAGACATGCCAACTATAAATAACAGGTGACAATACTATTAGCATTCTAAAGAAGTGTTCAGTATTCAAAAGCTTATAAAGTCTAACATGACCTGAAAGAACTCAAAATTGTATAACTGCTACTTAATAAATACTGGTTAGCCAATAATTTTCTATCTTGATATTATTTATAAGCTTGCTACTTTTCATTTGTGAATGTCAATACATTGTTAAATGAAAACCAATTTCAACTAGAAATTCTCCCCTAGCAACTTCTAAAGTAAATACTTTTTAAATCAAGGGTTACACCTTTATCTGTCTAAAGCTAACTAGATCCACTGTATAGGTAACTGAAGAAAAAGGTACCTAAAACCCTATAATTAAGATTTAATCTTGAAAAATCAAATTGCCTATGATAACACTGAGTTACAATTTTAAAAAACTAGGTACTTTTAAGATTAAAACATTGAGCCAGGCGGTGGTGGTGCATGCCTTTAATCCCAGCACTCGTGAGGCAGAGCCAGGCATATCTCTGTGAGTTTGAGGCCAGCATGGGCTACAGAGTTGAGTACCAGGAAAGACGCAAAGCTACACAGAGAAACCTTGTCTCGAAAAACCAAAAATTAAAATAAAATAAATAAATAAGGCATTGAATAGCTTAAGTGAATAGAATTAATTATTCAGATACTGACTAAAAATACCCTATTTTATAATTCACCAGAGCTGTTAACAATAAACACATTGAGAGATGGGTACAAACATGTCATTCCAAAATACATAGTATCAGAAATTAGGCTATATGGACTTTACATTTAAAACAAAGAATACAATAAACATAAAATTATCTAGGGGTTAAAGTAATATGGTTCCATATAACATATGAGATGAGAAAAACACAAGTTGATGAGAACTGTTCTATAAGAAATGTATTATTAAAGCTAAGTTAGTTGGTCTTCCAATACTGGAGCATCTCCCCCCCCCCCCAAATAAAGTCTAAAACTCATGTATTAAACAGAATTCATACTAGTCAATTATATATGGCTCAGAAAAGTAAAACTTGTCAATGACTTATCTGCTTCTAAATTCTGAGTGTCAAGAATGACTACCATTAGAATGGCATTACTGGAATCAGGCTGGCATACAGTGATTCTTAAGAAGGTGAGTAAGGAAACAAAGAAGATGGCAGAAGACAGTACTGTGAGAATGAACCTATGCAGACAGCAGTGTGAGAACCTACCTGTGGTGCTGTGACTTTAGCTGTAAGGTTTCCAGCCTGCACATCAATCAACCATGCATATTCTAAAGAGTCACTTCCTAAGGGAAGACCTTCTGCTGAGAACATAGCATGTGCTCTCAGCTGGAGACCTGACAAATTGATGTGACCTTCCCTGAGTACTTCATCCACAGGTGGTCGCTGCTGAAAACAACAAGAAGTCCAAGAAAACACACTGTAATTTCTGGTTGCTTTATCCCCACCCCCCAAATATTAACAATAAAATTATGCTGACTTCAAAATTAACCTTGGGCATTTTGTGTTCAGCTGATGTGGTACAGCATCTACACATCTATGGAGCCCACCACAAGGAAAGGTACTAAATCCTGAAAGTATGCAGCTCTCAGGCTGGTACATGAATGATAACAATTTAGTACTCTGACATGAAATGTAAGAGGTCAATCTTGTGAACTAGGAATCATGATATTAAAATACTCAAACGAAGAAGAAAACTGAGGAAAGACTATATAACCAAGAACATGGGGAATGGAAAGAGGACCAAGATCTACACAGATTTTGAGAACTTTATAGACTCACTACCAAACGCATGTCTTTCAGAGAGAAAACTAAGACATTCAGAATTGTTTATAAGTCTTTTATCTAAGATTAAGTGTCTAAGACATAGTTAGAAAAACAAAGGATATATCCTAAAACAAAGTGTTCTTTGATACATTGGCTTCACAAAACATTATTAAGAATACATATAGGTCTAGGTGTGTTCTGGTCCAATGACAGAATTTTGCCTAGCATACACAAAGCCCTCAGTTTGATCCCTACTCTCTCTTCTCTTCTCTCTCTCTCTCTCTCTCTCTCTCTCTCTCACACACACACACACACACACACACACACAGAGAGAGAGAGAGAGAGAGAGAGAGAGAAATGTCCATAAACACATGGACATTTTTCCATCATCTTTGTTCATTTATTATTACCTCCTGTAAGAACTTCACACAGCCTTCCAATATGTATTTTATCTTTTTGCTCCTACTCTACCAACAACCAAACTTATCTTTCAAAAATGCAAATATGATCATATTCTTGCCTCTAGACCTTATTACTACATGCTACCAAAGCACTATATACATCTGTATACTTTTTATACTTGAAATTATTTATTTTACTTTCAATTTTTCCATATTATTTCTCCACCAAAATCACTTGGATAATGATCAATTCTGTTTTGTTCCCTAAGAACATCACTTTATTTAACAATTTAACACAAAAAGTGGAAGCTACTAACTAGCTAGACAGATCTCTTTTGTTGGGGCCTTCAACAATTAATATATGTTAAGATAGTTCACAAATATTTAGTAAACTATTACTACTATGGTTTTACTTTTGTGTATGTGTGTAGGTCCTATCATGAAGTTAGTGTCCCTGCCTTGAAATACATTTATGAAAATGTACTTTTTAAAACATTTTTTAAAGACAAGGGCTAAATCTGTAAGTTTTCTATAAGAAATTTCAAATTATGACTGCAATAACTAGATGCTTTTTTTCCTACAATTTCAATTTTACATGAACTGTATGACTTTATATAAAATGTATCTATTCTCTATGCCTTAACTCCTTTTATCAGAAAAAAATGCAAAAGAATAATCAATAAAAGTCTCTTCTGCAAAAAACTTCAGAATTTTCAACTTATCTGATTCATCAAAATAAGTACTATATTTTGAATGTTATGCTTTGCATTATACTGTATCAAAATGAATCATAATTCCTAAAAAGATAGGTTCACAACCCTGAAATTACCATAAAGTAAAAAGGTGTGTTGCTTTATAATTGTACATAGCAACCAGTATTTCACTTCAGATCCTTTACTTTAAAGCACTGAGTTAAGAGTAATGTTACCAGGAGTAAAAAATGGCAGTTTGAGTGGTTTATCAGTGAGCCTTGGGAAGGGTTACATTGTGAAGCTTCCTATCACAAAAGCACATTAAACAGTCTAGGCAAATGAAAAAGAGCTTTCTTACTCTAACAGAATGTGAACAAGGTAAATAGGTAAGTAAATTCCAAGAGGATGTACATGGCACCCTTGCCTTTGGGAAGAAAGAGCAAGTTCAAATAATTTAGAAAACAGAACACCAACAAAACTTCTAAACTGCTTTCAAATCTCCTTCCCATGAACTATTTTTCTAATTCTCAAATTATATTTTATAATTTCATTTCTCTGTAAATTTGCTGCACTTCAATAATACAGGTAAATGTAAACCTTCATAATAAACTCACCAGAATGGTTTTTTGTATCTGGTAAAGCCTTTCATGAATGAGATAATTAAAAGCTGAAGGATGATTTGGTAATCTAAAGAAACTAGAAATTCATCTAAGATTCTTAGAATTCACCCCTAAGAGATTTGTTTCCCTTTTATTAATTTCTTCAAGGCTAACAAGAAACTGAGATGGCCTTCCTTTCCTTTCCACAGACTTACCCCATAAATAAACCATCTGTAGTAACCCACTGATGACAGAAAAGAGGGGCAATGTTTTCTTCAAATTCTATGATAAGTTAAAGCTTTATGCAAATGAGATCTGTTATGACAGTTCTGTCTCTTCCTTTTGGTGGTGTTCACATGAATATACATGTGATGGAATGATGCCAAACTATGAGCACATACCTATGTATTGCCTGAAACTGAAATACGATTATGTAAAAGTCTTATACTATGAAAGATTTTGGGTGGAAGGGGATATATACACGCGTTTTAAAATTTTATGGTACTGGTTAACAGAATTTATTTCCCTTCTATAAACATATCAGAAAGTCATGAACTATTCCGCTCCATTTCTAAAAGCAAAAGAAGTAAAACATAATTAGGTTCACATAAATAGAGAATTGCACAAAAGAAAAAATATGGACTCTTCAAACAACTCTTAAATGTCCACATTCATACAAAACTGCTACAGTAAAAATAAAAATCTAACTTTAAAAAAAAAAAACTATATATGGAAGCCAACATTTTTTGACCCCATAAGTATTAGTAATAAATCTCTTAAGTCTTTACCATATGTCACTTTGACATTACCTGATAGTTATCACTGATAAACACATTCAGGGGTGACAAGACAAGTTGCAGCATGGTCTCCCTGAATCCTTTTTTCATTTCAAAACACAGTCTTTCCAAGAATGCTGTTGGACACTCAGGACCATCAGTAGTTCCATGCTACAGTTAAACAAAACATCACCATCAAAACACAAACTTCAAATTTAACATTTACCATGATTAAGAGAATTTGATTCTTCAAAAGGAATATCAGCACTACTAACCAAGCTAGCTATTCTGCCCCTCTTTTAACAACATAAGAACTAGAAGTGACTTCTGCTATGCAATGGTGGTATATGACCTGGAGTCAGTCTGCAACACAATGCTCCAGAGTCCCCTCTTCCCTGTATGGCCCTGATCTGAAGCCCCTGGCTCCTCAGGATAGTATGTCAGGCCCAGTCAGCTTCAACAGGCTTAAGGACAAGCTTCAAGTGAAGCAGAACCAAACCTACAACACAATTCCACCTCCAGAGTGTTGGGGAATATTATTTTAAGGTGTGTTATTTTGTTTAAGTTGCATTTGTTTAACTCTATGAAACTGTGTTACTGTGCCTGTCTAAAACACCTGATGATCTAATAAAGAACTGAATGGCCAGTTGAACGGCCAGTTGAACGGCAAGGCAGGAGAGAGAAACAGGCGAGGCTGGCAGGCAGAGAAAATAGAAAGAGAAATCTGGGAGGGGAAGAGAGAAGAAGAAGGAGCCAGAGAAGGAGGAGGACCCAGGACCAGCCACCCAGCTACAGAAAAAGAGTAAGATTTACAGAAGTAAGATACTGGAAAAGCCCAAAGTCAAAAGGTAGATGGGATAAGTTAAGGAAAGCTGGCTAGAAACTAAGACAAGATAAGGCCAGGTATTTATAATTAAGAATAAAACTCTGTGTGATTTATTTGGGAGCTGGGTGGCGGGCCCCTCAAAAGAACCAAAAAAACAACCAACAGCACCATAGTCAAGCCTGAACCTTCTTTGGGAGTGGGAGTGGGGGTCCTATGCAGCCAGAATGCCCTAAACTGGTTTGTGGACTCATGATAAAAGCTAAGACAATGTAAAGTTCTAGAATATCCACTAGATTACTACAACGTATGTCATAGCAAAATATTCTAAAGTTATACAACACAAGGAAGGAAGAACTTAAAAGAAAATAAACAAACAAGCAAAAAAAATGAAATCATTGATGACCAAATAATTATATAATAAAGAAAAAACGCAAAGAGATAACTTCAGAAGCTTTTGAATTTAAGTTTTTTCTTATGTGGGTATACCAAAGCACAAATATACAGTTTCCTGTAATAGATAGATAACATAATGTACCCCAGATCATTTTAATATTAAACACTTACCACGGGAAGACGTCCATGAACTTTATACAAATTAACAAGTACTGTAATATCCCAGGGACGCAAGGAAAGTGGATGAATGGACTTGGCTGAACTTTCATTTTCTTTTTTGTCATTGTCCACTCCAACAGCAGTCCACCCAGAACTGGAGGATGTTGACAGTGACAAAACAGGGCTTGAAATAACCTCTTCAAAATCCATATACATGTCATCTTCTCCAAAGTAGTTTTCCTGTAAATATTTTAAAAACAAGCTGCCATTTAAAAGGTATGTAATAAATTTTCTATAAATATTTTTAAACAAGCTATCATTAATAAGAGACATACCTATGAGTCCTACTTTTAGATAATATGCATCTCTCTAAACTGCTGTATTTAATTAAAAGATTCAGGTCTACTTACAGCATATGAAAAAATATTTTTCTTTTAGTAAATAAATATTCTACATCAAAATTTGCAATATATTAAAGCTCTTTGACAACTAACAAAAATGTACATCCTCAAAGAGACCTCTGAAGGTATGAAGGGCTCAATGGTTTTCAATCTTTGCTGCTCAGAGTTATGAGACAATGCCAGGGAAAAGTTTTGAGCAAGGCAGATCTAGTCACTGAAAATTAGTTTGGCTAAGTCCAATTAGAAAAATATATAATTATACATTCCAGTTGTAATATTTATCAGAAATATTCAAAAACTCTTAAGAATATCCAGCTTGTAGATGCAGAGATCTACAGCCAAGCACCAGGCCGAGCTCTAGGAGTCCAGTCAGAGAGGGAAGAGGGATTCTATGAGCAAGGAAGGGGATCAAGATCATGATGGGGAAATGTAAAGAGACAACTGAACCAAGCTCTAGGATCTCACAAACTTTAGACCGACAGCTCTGGAACCTGCATGGGACTGGACTAGGCTCTCTGCATACAGGGGACAGTTGTGTAGCTTAGTCTAGTGGCAACGGGATTAGGATCTATCCCCGGTGCATGAGCTGGCTCTCTGGAACCCATTACCTATGGTGGGAAGCCTTGCCCAGTCTTGATGCAGAGGGGAGGGCCTTGGTCCTGCCTCAACTGAATATACCAGGCTTTACTGTCTCCCCATGGGAGCCATTACCCTTTTGGAGGAGGGGATGAGGGGTGGGCAGAGAGGGAGAAGATGGAGTGGGGGTGGGAGCAGGAGGAGGGATGAGAGGGATCTATGATTGGCATGTAAAGTGAAAACAAAATTTTCTTAAATTAAAAAATATATATCTAGCTTGTGCTGTTACTGAAATGCAAACATGCTTTACCAACAATTAACCAATTTCTTTTCACATAGTTCATTGATTTTTATTTTATACACAAGCATTATTATTATGATTTCCTTACATTTGCAAATAAAACTTAATTGTCTTAAGAAACAAATTTAGTTTTGAATGAAGTTCTTTTTTTCCACCTGACTATAAAGTTTCATTTTGCCTATTTGATCTGTGAGTATAAAAGAAAAGCTGTTAAGTATTATCACAGTTATATTGTTAAATGTGAGAACCAAGTTAGTATTTTGCCACAGCACCTTTTACCAGGAAAGGATACTCTTTAAGCTCATATAAAATAGGAAGACTAAAATTAAAATTCCACTGCTACTGACTCAACTAGTACTTTTCCCTCTATTTTCTAGTGCTGTCCACCTCTAAATAATACAGATACACTCTAAAACCTTGGTAACTGTCCTTATAAAACAGAAACAGAAACAAACTGAAGCATAAATAAAAAGATAAACACTGTGTTATATCTTAATTTCAACATTAAATCCCATGTGTATGCATGTATGCTACATGTGCGTAGTATATAAATATATGGTACATACATATGCAGAGGCCAGAGTAGGATGTCAGGTGTCTTCCTTAACTGCTCTTCTTATCCTTTGAGAACACAACCTCACTGAACTGCAGGATCACCATTTAACCAAGTTGAATACTGGTTGGCCAGTATGTTTCCCACTTGTCTGGGACCCACATGCTAGTGTAACAAGCACATACAATCGCACATGGCTCTTTATATGATGCTCAGGGTTCCACTCAGGTGCTCATGCTTGCACAGCAAGTACTTTCACCCACTGAGCCATTTTCCCGGTCTCTATAATATTAAATTTATAAAAACTGAATGTGTTTACTGATCAAACTCAATTCAAACCATTATTTTTCTGTTTTTAAAACACACACCAGCCCAGTCTTGGAGACAGGTTCAGCAGGTATGTGGCAGGCATGTAATCCAGACAAGTATGTAGCAGATAAAATTCCTTCAAGTGATTTTATCTGTAAATGGTATTCTGATCCAAACATCTGAGGCCTACCTTCCTACAAACAAACAAACAACCATTTTACCCAGTTATGACACATATGAACCACAACCACTACCAGCATGGCACAGTAACTCTAAGGATGCAGTAGTGGCAGGTATATCTCAGTGGTAACCAATAGCACTCTAACTAGATGTAAGACCTACTCAACAAGAGGAAAACCATGCCTAGTACTGGAAACCTAGCTAATTATTTAGTGTTGTGAAGTCATGGATATTAGAAGAGAATCTACAACCACTACGAAACCGGTATAATCCCTAACATTCTAAACATTTGTCCTTATACCCAGAGATAAGTGTAGTCTTCACCCTTCATCAAGGAAACTTGACTCTGCAACAGATAGAGACCACTACAGAAAACCATAACTGAACAAAATACAGAGTTGTGAAGTCCAGTCCCAATAAAAATATCTGCAAAACATTCCTACACCTAAGGTTAAGGGGAAAATGAGGAAGGAGGGTAAATCAGGGAGTCTGCTGTGAGACTGTGTCTCCTGGTAATGTTAGAAACCACACCCAAGAAGTCTCACAAACTTGACGGCCTGAACATGAGCTAAACAAGGACAACACCATGAACAGGCCAAAGTAGACAAAAAAAAAAGCCCATGAGGCCTCAACCCCACGAAAAGAACTACAGGCAACTGAAGAATGCTAAGAACAGAAGAATAGTCTTCTCCAGGGAAGGGCACACCAATTGGTCATATTTAGGAATGTATATGTATATACATACACATATATGCATACAATAACAATTGTTGAAATAAGAAGACATGAATTTGAAAAACTAGGAGGAGTACTAGGAGGGGTTATAGAGAGAAAAGGAAAGATACAAATGTTGAATTATAATCTCAAAAGAGAGACAGAGAGAAAGTCAGCTATGCTGGCTCATCCAGTAATCTTAAGTACTAGGAGACTGAGGCAGGAGGACTTCTGTGAGTTCAAAAACAGCTTAGGCTACAAGAAGAGTTGCAGGCATGCCTGGGCTACAGAAGGCCTTGTCTCACAAAAACAAATGAAAGTCCCTCCCCTGCCAAAACAAAGCAAATGGTAAGATAAAAAGCAAATGGTAAGAGTAATTCACAAACTTCTGCCCAATTCTATTAAAAATATTTTAAATAAGGAATATACATATCACATAAAACTTTCATCCACAATTACTTTAAAGCATGCATCCTATACGTTCTTCTTAGAATTCCTTGTCATGTGATAAAGCTAGGACCAGTGTCTTTTGTAGATCTGACATCAGCTTTTCAAACATAATCAAATATAGAGGCTTTGGTATATATGATTTATAATTTCTTTGATAGTTAATTTGTATACCTAAGAAAAAAATCTCAGTTAAATGAATCTTTATACTTTTCATCTATATATGTGAATTTGATGTTTGATATATAAATGATATAGATAATATTTATACATATATAATTTAAAGTTTTAAAGTTTTAACATAGACAAGACACCAACAGAACAGATTACACATTAAAAAAATAAGGTAAAGATATTAAGAAAGAATGTCATCTTATCAGCATGATACTATGCTTTCTAGTTCACAAAGACAGAAACTTAAAGAGTTACTACAAAAAAGCACTGAGTTCACTGGACTAGAAACATTTTTGCCTAAAATATTAAATGTATATTTAATATCAAATTATACATTTTATAACCTCATTTAGATATTTAATACAAGCTCTAAGTTATTAGATGAATTCAAATTCTACAACAATTTTTAGTGCAAGACAAACTTTTGGTACCACAAAAAAACATCTGTATCAAAATACAAAATAGCAACAGGACAAAATTTTAGAGAAGTTATAAAGTATGAAATTAAGTCACACACTAATTTGTCTGTATTTTTGTTTGCTTTAGTCATATTCAAACACTGAGGCAGCACATAATGAGAAAACTACAGGGACAAGGGAGGGAAAAGGGGCCCACCACCCTGGAGAGTGGCTGAAACCTCTCACCTGAGAGTCAGGAATGCCAGCACAATTAACTACATAGAAACATTCTCTGACACAGAGATATTTCAAATAAGAATGTTAAAAGAGCAATGCTCTCTCTATGCTTGATGCCTAAGCATATACTGCCTTACTTATTTCCTATAAGTAAACCTGCAATTTTAATTTTATAGGCATTTCATGAACAGGACTATAAACTTCCTACAGTATTGTTTTGTTTTGTTTATCTAAACACTATGCACAACCCTTGTCACCTATGGTTTTATCTTATCAGTTGCAATCAGATCTAAGGCAACTTGGAAACTACCTCAGGTTTCACTGACGTTCTTTAGCAGTTCCTTAAAATTTTGGAAGTCACCTGTGATGGTTAATCTTCATTTCTACCTGATCAGATTTATAAATATAATGGAAATATATACCTTTGGGTTCATCTATGAGGGTATTTCCAGAAAAGTTTAGCTGGACAGAAAAGACTTACCCTGAATGTGTGTAGCATCCATCTCCCTCTGCTTACTGACTAGATGTAATGTGTCATAGGAAACTGTGGCCTGTGCAGCTACTTCTTTGGGCATGACGAAGGCATGCACTCATGACACATTTGCTATAGTGACCTACAAAAGGTTTTTGCATATAGCCAAAGCAACCAAATAAGCAGGATACAGCTCATAGCTATGCCTGTGGTAATAGTAATGAGGCTACTAGCATTCACAGTGGAAGGGTGAGGGTCGTTATAAGACCCTCAGCTAGGACTCTGCCGCAGCTGCACATGGTTCTGGAAGGTGCCATAGAATATAGGATGTAGCAGGTTAAGAGTGGGGAAGAGTTAGTGGTGTAGCTGTTCATAACTGAAAATGCTAGAGGTGGGACTTCACAGTGGTGTAGCTACCCCTGAGTTCCCTTCTGTTAAGTAATCCCAGTACACTGATACACCAAGCCAGAGCTAGATGCAATCTTTGATCTGTTGGTGTCCTTTCTATCTGGAGGCAATAGTTTCGTTGTCTCCCTAGAAAAAGTCATTTAAGAATTCCCATTTAACCAAATATTCAATAAACAAATCTCTGCAGTTGTAAAACTGAAAAGGGGGGAAGGGAGCACTATAAAATTAGATCCACAAAATAACTTTGTCACAAGTAACTCTACTGCTGTTAAAGAGAATATCTCTTTGATTATCAGATACAGTTTACATCCAACAGAAAAATAAATGGGAGATAGGGGAGCAAAACAAGGTTGCAATCTCCTGAGAAAAAGCAGTTTCATGGAATTCATATAATTGATGTTAGAAAGCTGCTCTAATCATAAACAACACTGTTAGTTGTACAATAGGATCTGACAAGTTATAGTATTTATTAGAGATAATAAATAAGATTTGATTATGACTTGTAGGAGCCATTTTTAAAATGTGATCTGAATATAAAAAGAGTAAAAATAACTTTTTTCCAAAAATAGTCCCTGGAATAGTATGTGAATAATTATCCTACAGGCATCTAGAAATGGTATCCAACTGTGCAGTTAAACAACATTAGTGAAAAAGTTATGCCAAAAGGAAGCATCCCTGGATTTATTTTTCTTTCCAGAATACAATGTACATTTACTTAAAACTTATATTGTTTACTCTGAGATAAATTAGTTTCTGTTTATAGAATATAGCTCCAAAGAAATCTTAGTTAATTGTGCTTAAGTGCTGAGTGATACTTCTATTATATTAGTTAAATATATTAAAACCTATCCATAGATCTGTCTCCTCTTCAACTTATTCCTTTAGCTTCTATGCCTCTAGCAACTATTACTAACTGGATGGCTGCATGTAGAAGAATGCAAATAGATTCACATCTACCACTCTGCATAAAACTCAACTCCAAATTATCAAGGACCTCAACATAAGGCCAGATATCCTGAATCTAGTAGGGTACTCATTTTTATAGGAAAATATTTTCTAAACAGGACACTGGTAGCACAGGCACTAAGACCAACAATTAATAAATGGAACTTTATGAAACTGAAAAGCTTCTGTATGGGAAAGGAGATCATCATTCAGACAAACTGAGAGGCAAGAGAATAGAAAAAGATCTTTAACAATCATAAACATGATAGAAGCTTAGTGTCTAGATTATAAAGAACAATAAAAGCTGAAAATCAAGAAAACAACTCAATTTAAAAATGGGGTACAAAACTAAACAATTCTCACAGGATGAAACACAATGGCTGAGAAACACTTTAAACATGTTCAACAGTCTCAGCCATCAGGAAAATGCAAATTAAAATTATTTGAGATTTCATCTTATAGCAGTCAGAATGACCAAAATCAATAAAACAAATAACAGCTCATGCTGGTGAGGATGTGAGATAAGGGGAACAACCATCCATTGCTGGTGGAAGTGCAAATTTGTACAACCACTATGGAAATCAGCATGGTGGTTACACATAAGCTGTGAACAGATCTACCTCAAGATCCAGCTATACTACTCTTGAGCATATACCCAAAGGGCTCAACATCTTTCTACAGAGACACTTGTTCATGGCCACTGCTGCTCTATTAATAAAAGCAAGAAACTGGAAAAGCATAGCTATCCATAAAATGTTGAATGAATAATAAAAATCTGATAAATTTACACAACAAAATAGTAGTCAGCTGTGTTTCTTTTTTGTTGTTGTTGCTTCTAGTTTTGTTCATTTGTTTTTTTGAAAGAGAGAGAGAAAGAAAGAAAGAATATAAAGTAGGGATTGTAGGAAGGTAGGTAGGATGATCTAGGAGAAGTTCAGGGAGGGCAAACATAGAAAAATATTAAAAAAAACAACAACCCAGGATTGGGGAAAAAAAGTCTAGTAACAAACTTAATACCTCAACAACAATTTAAATCATCCAACTAGCTGTTTCTTATGGACCTAATTTTCTATTATCACTGCTTAGCACATGTTTAAAATTTTTCTTAATACCTTTATACACAAAAAGGCATTTAACAGAGGTCCATAGAGAGTTATCTGAGAATCTGGGGACAGTTCCATTTCTACATGAAGTTTATCAGGTGGAAGTTCTGAGGGATCAACAGGAGGGCGTGGTGAAGTAGATGGAGAAGAAACAACTCTCTCGGACGTTTTCTGGGCCGGCCTTAATACAGACAGCATTGTTTCTTCCATTTCTGACACTGGAATAAATTGATCGAGATGGTAAGGTAAGTATGCCAGGAAAAAATAAAATGACTTTTTCGAAGTTCAAGAAAATCGTAAGAAATTTCATTATGCTTATATAAAAATCAAATAATCATAATATTGTACCTGCAATATTTAACAAAAAACAAACCTGAATGACCAATAATGAAGAAAGTAAGAATTTCACTGAGATATGGAAAGAAATGCATAAATTAAAATTTATGAGAATAAATGAAAAGCTTCCATTACATATAACATTATAAATCCTGAAGATATAAATTGAGGTCACTTTTAGGCACTAACTATATCAAGGCATTAAAGTTGTTTTCATATAAATAGCTATTTAAATATGTGTGACATTATTAGATTTTGTAAGTATGAATAAGTATAAAAACTGTTCTTTGATATGTAACAAATTGGAAAATACAAAAGTAAAATCACTTAATTCTTGAGTTCTTTTTCATACTGAGAAATGTAGCAAATTAGCTTTGATAATCCAGGAATACATGATAATTGTAAAACTGCATTAAAAACTAACATTTCATTCAATTAGTGTCATAAATACACCATATATCGCACTGTACTTTGTAGTCCATCTTTGTTGCCTTTACTTTGGTAGACCTTGGAAAAAATATATCTCTTTAACTCTAAAGTAAATATAAGTATATTACCTATATCACAGAGTGCTAATAAGAATTAAATGGAGTAATGTAAGTATGGAAACTGTTTGATTCCGTTTTTGATATAGAGTAAATGCTCAATAAAAATTATATAATTATTCCAAAATAGTTAAAATAAAATTCATATGTATTTGAGAATATATGCCTGTCAATTAATTTTATCTTTTCTCTCTTCGATAAGTATCAATTAAAACAGCAGCTGTTTCAAAACCCAAATGATATTCAAGACACTTACATGACTGTTTTAGCTGTTCATCTGCTTTTTGTGGATAAATTGGATGCCAGGTATAATCAATGGTAAGCATGACACTTGGGACAGTCCAGCATTCAACCCAACCAGCCCTTCCAAATATAAACAACAAAAAAAAATCTGTTTAAACACTTAATCTTTAATTGTATATAAACAGTAGATGCTTATTATTTAAAAGTAATTTCTCTACCTATAAGCACAAAATACTCAGACCACTATTTTATGCCCTTACTTTTCCTGAGTAATGTTGCGCCATTTTGGTTTAACTGTTTTCTGGCCACTCTGACACTCAGCAGGAATACCAGTTTCAGGAACCATTTTATTTGGGTGACAATTCTTTACCAGCATAAATAATGAATATTTACTAGGGTGGCAATCTGGTAGAAATAAATGAAGATCAACATCTTCTCCCTAAAAAAAAAAAAAAAAAATTATAATAAAAATCAGTACATAAATATGCTAGCACACTATCTACACTTAAATCTATATATACGATCTTAAAAACAAACTGAAAATGATAAATTTTAAATAGCATATTTCACACTGAAAAGTCAGACAGATAACTGGAATAAGATTATACAATGACTAAAATTAAATCCTTATTGAAAAGTACAAAACAGATATTACAGAAAGCAGTGCACAGTTTCCAAGTAACAATAAAAAGACTATCTTTAATAGTTGTTTATGGATATTACATGATACTCAATTTAAGAAAATCAAAACTCTAATATGGGATTAGGAGAATAGCTTCTACAATTTCGTAACTTTTAAAATAGCTTAACCACTAGACATTGGTTGGGTTTCACTTTTTCGTATGGATCCTCTATTCTTCACTTATTTCAATGCCTAGTTTCTCAGCAAATAACATAGTAGAATATGGTGGTTAAAAAAATGCTGCACCCAAAACTACATTGGCAGAGTTCAAAATCCAACTTGGCAACTCACTAGCCACATGAAATTTTACATAAGCTGCTTTCCAATTCTTTTGTATCCTTCTTCCTAGCTTCCCTGGGATGGGTCTAAGTAGCTCAGATTCTCCTCAATTTGTGATCTTCCTGCTTCTGGGTCCTGAATACTAGAATTACAGGAATCATGCCCAAATACATTTCAGTTTTCTAAGATGCAATTGCAGGTGACTACATCCAGAAGGCTTTTTGAGAACTAAATGAGTTACTATGCACATAGCACTCAAAACAATGGTACATTTAAAAGGGATTAAAAGGTGTTAGCTGCTCCTTTTATTACTGCCATTCTTGCTACTATGATTCAAATAATATTATGATTGGTAATGATTACCCATAATTTAATATTAGATATATCATAAAATTTTGAGCTTAGAAGTACATAATTGCTACCTTTTAGATACAGTGAAGAATAGCACTTAAGGCTAATCTCTGAGTTTATGGTTTACCTAGGAATCAAGTACAAGAAAGCATAAAATGTGTTTACTGTATGTTACAGGTGGAAGGAGTTCAAACAAAAAAAAAGATGAAAGAGATTAGAAATGAATTCTAAAAAAATAATTTGTCATTTTCTCAGGTCAATTTCTTTGGGCTGTCAAGATGGACAGAGGAGGAACACTGACACTAAAACTACTAGTCACTTTGGGATGCTACACTCTCATGGGAGCAGTAGGATGGACAAGGGCCCACAGAAGCTCTGGGACATCAAACCTCTGGAATAAACAAGACATCCAATTATACGTACTCTTAAGGAGAATCTGGTATTGCATGTAGCTGGAACAAAGTCCGTAAAAGGTAAAGAAAAGTCAATGTTCAATGTTTCCCCACAGGCTGCCAGATATACTATAAAAAGAAATAGTAAATATACTTTAATGTCAACAAAATTTAAATGGCAAAACTATACCAAACGTATATCTAAATAAAATGCACTGTATGTAAACATAAAAATCTAAAAGCAATTATGAAATTGTCTCAGAAAATAATATAGGAAAATCAACTCCAGTTGTTATAAGGGAAAGAAAAGAGAAGCAGATTCATGGATAAAGGGTTGTCATGAGATAACTAGGAGTTGTGGACCTGAAGACAGAATTGCCCTAGGAGAAATATTCACCATGTGTAGCACTGGGATGGGGATGAGTATATCAGGGTGAAGAAAAGAGCTTTCAATAATTAAAACAAAGGGGGTCTTTGACTCATAAATTTTTAGGGGGTAGGAAACCTTTGCACCACTTATATAATTTGGTCTGACTTACCTACTGAGGAGGCAGGCACTAACGGGACAATAAATTTATCTTGTAGCTAGAAGGGAGCTTACTTTTTCTGCAAAAGCCTGAGTGCTCGATCACCACAGACACCTATCAAATTTTTGTCTTAAGAGACAGACTGTAAAGGCACACTGTCTGATTTTTAGTAAACAGGAAAGAAGGGAGGGAGGAAATCCACTGTATTTTAACATTTATTTTTGTTGGCACATCTTAATGAGTAGATTGACCAAACTTGTAGCATTCTTACCATTTTCCTGCTGTTTAGTGGAACAATCAATCCAGTTATGTTGATTGGCAGCCCAAATCATTTCAAATTGATGAAACATGATTTTAAAATTCCATGTGTATGGAACAAATGAAAAAATATCTGGAGCATTATCACTAGACCAGTCTTGAATCAGATCTAAAAATAGAGAACAAAAAGTAAAATTAACATGTATTACATTGTACACACACACACACACACACACACACACACACACACACACACACACACACCCTAGTTAATGAAAAATAAATTATTTTGTAAATTAAAAAAAAAGAACCCTTATATCTGCACACTTATTCTTTGAATCCTCTTCTTATTATGTTTATTTCTACCTATCTGTTAATTGGGAGGCATGAGGGGCTTGCTATAAGTGAAAAATATCTCACTTTAATAAACTTTCTTAATAACAAATACAGCTAAGCACGGTGGTGAACCCCTTTAATCCTAGCACTCAGGAAGGAGGTCAAGGCAGGTGAGTTCCAGGCCAGCCAAGGTGCATAGTGAGACCTTGTCTTAAAAATAGGAGAAATAAATACATAAACAGAAAGAAAAAAAAAAAAGAAACACCACTAATTTTAAATACAGATGAATTTAAATTTAAAAAATTTAAATTTTTCATATTTGTTCATGAAATAAATATCTGCTGAGTACCTATTATATGACAGTCTCTGTTCTAAACTATGGGACTGCAATGAAATAAACAGATGCAGTCATCTTAAAAGTTAAAAACAATCATCACTGCTTATGTGTTATGCTTGAATTGTTGCTTTTAAAAAGTGCTTTAAAATTTTTTATTTATTATTACTATTGTGTGTGATATAGGTGTCAGGCCATAAGCATGCTGTAGTGTACATATGAGGATAAGTTTGTGGAGTCAGTTTTCTCCTCTCACCTTTACACAGGTTATAGGATTCAAACTCAGATTACCCAGACTTATGCAGCATGTGGAACCATTGCATCAGTCCCTAATTGCTGCTTTTAAGTTTGTGTTTATACATTTAGTCTGTTTCTCTGTTATCTTAATTTTCTTTTAAACTTAAGAAGTAAAGGTTCTCTATATGATAATACTAGCTCTGTTGTACAGTAGTTCTCACAACTTTTTCTTCTGTCTTCCTATTTGTTTGCATTGTATATAGTCATCAATATCTTTCTCAGAGGTGTCAAATTCATCTTTGTATATTTATCGTACCACGTATATGAAATTAGGTATACATGTTTGACTTTGAAATGAGACGATAATAACTTTAAATTTTGGTTTTATTTTATTAGCAATATGATTTTGAAAATATAACTTAAGTGTAAAACAATTTCCCTAACTTTTTAGGAGAATTGAGATGATTTATGTAACATTTTAAAAACTAAATGTCACCAAGTAAACACTCCATAGAGTGCATTTATCATTGAGGATACTATAAGGAAATTTACAAATAAAACCTAAATATATATATTTTTTTGTTTTTGTTTGTTTTTGGTTTTTCGAGACAGGGTTTCTCTGTGTAGCTTTGCGCCTTTCCTGGAACTCACTTGGTAGCCCAGGCTGGCCTCGAACTCACAGAGATCCGCCTAGCTCTGCCTCCCGAGTGCTGGGATTAAAGGCATGCGCCACCACCGCCCGGCAAATAAAACCTAAATATCTAATGTCATTTTGTTTTCAAAAAGGATCTTTAAACTGAAAAAATATGAGTCAGAATAATTACAGAAAGCAGTCATAAATGTATCATATAAGTTCATTTAAAAATTAGCTGCAATCCACATATATTAAAGAGATAAAATTGACTTAATAAATGGCAATCTTAATTGTAATTTCATTAATAAGATGTAAAAATAAAATAAAAGGTATATAAGTACTAATCTTTCCTTTTAATAGAAAAAAAATTTTAGTGTATAAAATTTACTTTAAATATAGCTTTATTTCATTTAAACATTACAGTGAGTAGCCACCTCTTATCATACCTATGCTTACCATCAAAACATACATATACACTCAATGTTTTTTTTTTCTAACAAAGGAAGTGATTATACCAAAACTACAGATGCAAACATCCCATGTACAAACTTCATTGTGGCTGCATACATGCAAACATCTCCACTTCCATCCCCACTCCCAAACAGTTATCTTCTTCCCTGGTTTACAAAAGTAGATATTGTCCTCAAAAACATTCAAGGAGATACTTAAACTTCAGTTCTAAATCCCAGCCTCTTGAAGGAGCCTGACTCTATTCTTTAAGTTTTATTCCTTCAAAATTCATCCCTGAAAATAATCAATTTCACAATATAATTCATCATTTCTAGGCTGACTTCATTTTTCTCCTTAATAAATTCAGCATTCCTACTCAAACTACATATCCTATCTGAAACTAATATAGTCATGTCTCCATAACCATAGATTCAATCAACCATGGGTTGAAAATGTTTTTGTGTATGAACTAAACATGCACACATTTTCCTGTTTTTATTCCTTAAATATACAAGTCATTTTTTATGAAATATCCATACTGTGATAAGTATTTTAAGGAACTTGCAGATGAATGGAAGTACACAGGAGGATATACAATCTATATGCTAGAACCATACCATTTCATAGAAGGCATTGAGCATCTACAGATTTTGTATCCACAAGGAACCAATGACCTATAGATATCAAGTAATGACTACACTGTCATTCATATCCTTTCTGTGGAAGGAAAACAACCATTTTTAAAGGCAGGTACTACAGAAAACAAGAAGTCTGAAGTCTAAACACTAATCTTAAATGTCTCATCTACATATGCTTCAATAATACTATGCTTCAAGCTTTTAATTGTTAACTCAGAGACAAATAATACTATTGCTTTTTATAGTTGTGTGAAGAAGATAGAAATTAATGTGCTTTGTAAATGCCAAAATGTTATGTAACTCATACTGAACATATTACACCAAGGCTCATTTTATAAAGGCCATTTCCACCATTAATAACCCTTCCTTATTTTCTCCGAATGGCTTCAGATGGTAGTGATTTCTGATGTCCTTCCGTCTTAGATGCAGTGCTAGCACCACAGTTTACTCTACCTGAACATAAATACTGTTTGGCATTGTTTCATTTTATATCTAGTGTGTCTATCAATGTACTTGAGATTAGTAATTCCAAACAAGTCAAAAACCATAAGTGATATGTCCATAAGTGCTCTGTGGGCAGAAATCATATTTAGTATTTGTTTTAAATTATTATGAGGTGTGGAATGTCTAGTAGAAGCATTTATCTATCATATACTTACATTGGTTAAAAGCCTAAAATGAAATTGGTATAAAACAGAAATGTGAATGGTCTAATATCTCAGGAAATGAATGTAGCTTCTAAATAAATTTATTTGCCAATTTTTAACAAATCTTACTGTAAGTTTTTCTTCAGTAGTAACTGAAATGGTACAAATAGCTCATTTCTACTTTAATAAATCTTAGATTTTAAAACTTTACTTGAAATTTTATAATATCATGCAATATTGTCTCCACACGAGCTCCTATGATATCTTTACTGATAAATATTAAGAATTGGGGTGAAAAATATTTTTTTTTTTTTTTTTTTAATTTTCTTTACTTTTTTTTATATTTAACTGTAATACAGAATCGTGTGTGAGGGATTAAAGCTGCGCACACAGGAAAAATATTTTTACATATATAACAGAAACTTAATTATTAAGTTTCCACTACAAGAGACAATAACTTTAAACTGTTTAACAGAAATCTCTGTTCAAATGAGAGGTCAAATGGATCCATGAAAGATGAAAATTAAATACTTACTCAAAAGGCCCTATGACATCACCTACCACCACAGTGGTAGTAAGACATACAAGGAAGACTGCTACAGCAAGTGATCTACTGTGAAGCAACTCTGTCTTATAGAAGACTATAGTACAATAGTGATTGCCAAAAATATTTTATTAACATCTGCAACAAGCGCTTGTTGTATTTTAATAGTATTTTTTTCCTTAGATCAAAAGCTGCTCACATTACCAGATACGGTCTTATCAAATACTGTGATTAGAAAAATGAAGCACTTTTTTGACCTTCTTCATTTGTGCAAGAAATTTAAAAATTTTAAAGACAGTAAGTTAAAAATTAATCTGAAAAACAAACATCAACAACTTACTTTGGAACTAAGCTGTTATGTAACATCCTATAAAATGTAAATCAGTTGTTATCAGAGCTTTGTATCATTCCATTATTGTCTTCCTCTCACCCCATCATAAGAATATAAGCCAATTTAATTATTTCTACAAGAGGCTTCAGTTTCCACCTTTGTTTGTCAGCTTTTACTCTTGGAACATTATATTTATGATAAAGTTCTGCCCCATATCCAAATCTCTACTGAACTATTTTATCTTGTTATAAAAGGTATAAGAATCACTGCTGGACTCAGGAGCTCACAGAGTCTGAACTGACAACCAAGGAGCCTACATGGGACCAACCTAAGCCTCTACATATATGTGACAGTTTTGTAACTTGGTCTACTTGCAGGATTCCTAACAATGGGAGCAAGGGATGTCCAGAAAATACCTGTAAAGAAGTTCTTCTGTGCAAAGATGAAGTGGTAGGTGGCTTTATAAACCTCTAATTCACACTGCCATGTCTGTGGCATGTTCCAAATTCTGGGGTAGCTGGCATTGATGTGAAACTGCAAAATAAATGTTAGAGCTTAAAATGTGATAATGCTAGCAGCATTGGAAATGAAGTCACACATATTAATGAGTAATTAAAACTTATTTTCCCACAGAGCTGAACAGAAGGTGTCTTAAAACTGCTGTAGCACAAGCAGCAAAATAAAAACAAGAAAAAAAGAAGTCAATGAAATGATTCTAATGATACTCTACTATATTTCTACACCGGAGTCTAGCAAAATTGTCATCAGAGAAGCTTCATCCAGCAATTGATGGGAGCAGATGCAGAGACCCACAGCCAAACCATAGGCAGAACTTGGGGAATTCTGCAGAAGAGGGCAAAGAAGGATTGTACAAACCAGAAGATTCAAGACACAAGAAAACAGCCCATAGAATCAACCAAACAGGGCTTATAGGGGCTCACTGAGACTGAAATGACAATCGGAGCCTATATGGGTCTGAGCTAGGTCCTCTGCATACATTAGGTTGAGTAGTTTGCTGTTCTTATGGCACTCCTAATAATGGGAGCAGGGGCTGTCTCTGACATTTTTACCTGCTTTTGGAGTCCTTTTCCTCCTACTGGGTTGCCTCATCCAGTCTTAATATTGAGGGGATGTACCTACTCTTATTGCAACTTGTTATATCATGTTTGGTTGATGTTCTTGGGAGGCCTGCCCTTTTCTGAAGGGAAATGGAGGAAATGTGGGTTGCAGGGAAGGAACTTGGAGGAGAAGAGGGAGTGGAAACTTTGGTTGGGATGTAATATATGAGGGAATAAATAAAAAGGAAATTTAAAAAAAAAAAAAAAAACTGCTGTAGCAAAGTATCAGTATTCCTGGTCAATACTCAGATCTTTGAAATACTAAGCTTTGATGGGGTCAAAATTCTCTGAGAACAGACTCATGTTCTAGTTTCAGCAATACACACCAGCTAACTACCTAATTTCTCCTCTGTTAATGGAAGGAGGGTGAAATATCATGCATACCATCATACAACCTGATCCTGGCATTTCTGCAAAGGAAAAAGCTGCCTGCCTAGGAGCAGCAATGTTTTAACATGGCCTCATTTATCAGCAATAGCTTGAGAATTCTAACGAGTGCTGAATTGCAAGGAATACTGATTTTGATAGATAGATTTTAAAACTACATTTTATGTAATAATAAATTTTCTGTAGTACTTTTATATTATTCACGTTTTTAGTTAAAAAATATGAATACTCCAAAAAATAAGTTTTGTTTCTTTTGCAACTATGATGGCATCAACTTAACTCATACCAAACAGAAAAGACTACACAGAGACTCTCAGGCTAAACCAACATACCTGACTATTTGTGAATGCTGTCAGAGATGATTATAATCAATATACATATATGGTTTTTTCTTAGTAATTATGAAATTTTCTTAATTTACTTGTAGGTTATATGTACAATGTTGGCTTAAGACAAGTAATTAAGAATCTTATGACATCATCTTATATTAAGGAATTTTCTGTGAATACCAACCATTCTACATAGTGGGTTTTGTTGTTGTTGTTACTGCCTTCTTTTTTTTTTTTTAAGTGCTAGATTAATGAGTATCTTAATCTGGAATTTAAACTATGAGCACTGTCAAGAAATCCAGGGTACCATCAAGATTTTTTTTCCTTTAAACTTAAGTCACTGATTTAGACAAAAGACAAAATTAGTTAAGCTCTGAGAGAAAATCCAATAGGGCCAGAACATGCGCTCACAAATTATTACTTATAATTTAGGAAAAACACATGAAGTTTAAAAATAACATTCTAACAACTTTTGGGGCCTTCTACTTACTTCCTACATATTAGAACCAGAGCAATAAGCTGGACAGGGGGCAGTGGTGATGCACACCTTTAATCCCAGCACTTGGGAGGTAGAGGAAGGCAGATCTCTGTGAGTTAAGGCCAGCCTGGTCTGCGAAGCAAGTTCCAGGACAGCCAAGGCTGAGAAACCCTGTCTCAAAAAAAAAAGAGAGAAAGAAAGAAAGAGAGAGAGAGAGAGAAAGAAAGAAAGAAAGAAAGAAAGAAAAGGAAAGAGAGAGAGAGAGAGAGAGGAAGGAAGGAAGAAGGAAGAAGGAAGGAAGGAAGGAAGGAAGGAAGGAAGGAAGGAAGGAGAGAAAGAAAGAAAGAGAGAGAGAGAGAGAGAGAGAGAGAGAGAGAAAGAAAGAAAGAAAGAAAGAAAGAAAGAAAGAAAGAAAGAAAGAAAGAAAGAAAGAAAGAAAGAAGGAAAGAAAGAAAGAGAGGAAGGAGAGAGAAAGAAAGAAGAGAGAGAGAAAGGAAGGAAGGAAGGAAGGAAGGAAGAAGGAAGGAAGGAAGAAGGAAGGAAGGAAGGAAGGAAAGAAGGAAGCAGAGCAATAAAGGAATCCCACAGGCAGTACACACCATTGGGAATCTACTTCTCTTCCCAAGTATGGTTTCACTAGAGTATTTACTTGGCAGTTCTTAAATAAGAAAACAGATAATTATTTTTTAATTTTACACTGGAAAATTAAAACCAAATCTATATCTACTAAAAGAATGCATATCATATATTTAGGCTTACTGCTAACATTTCTGCTTCTAGAAGGGTCCGATATTGCATGCTGGTAGTAGCATCAACATGTAATAGTTGTCCTTTAATTGCAGGGGTATAACCTAGTAAATAAAAATATAAAATGTAAGAACCAGAATAAAAACTACACAATTAGGTTTTTGTAGAACTACTCAAAAAGAAATCCCTGAGAAACAGCTTAAGTATAACTTCAGTGAAAGAGAGCTTGCTAATATAACAAGGATCCTTTTCAGATTAAATAGCCTTGAGTAAACATCATTACCATATGATATCTACTCTGGTTTGTTTTTGAATGTGAACCCACAGAGGTCTCTCAGTATCCATATGGGATGGTTCCAAAATCCCACACTTAAACCAAAATCTATGAAGCTCAAGACCTTTATGTGAAATAAAGTAATTCACATTATTTCATTATATCCTCCACATATGCCAAATTATCCCACATATAATTAATATTTAATACAAAGTAAACACTATGTAATAACCATTAAATAGTATTGTTTAAGGAATGACAAGGAAAAAGTATACAGTACAAACTCAACTTTACTTAAATATTTTCATATAGCAGTTGCTTGAGATGATGGCTGCAAAGCCCATGGACATGAGGATTAGCTGCATATGCTTATGCTCTAAGTAATGCTTTTCAACTATTAACACAAGCCCCATACTTTTTATTTATCCACTGACTCAAGTATGTATTTTTTCATCACTTTTTTCAACTACTCCCTGTATAAGGACAGTTGCCAAATATCATCTATTTCTCCTATAATGAATGACACTTTCACATCAATAAAGACCATTCTCAGCACAAGTAGAAAAGTTTAAAATGTCATTTCCTTTCTTAATGGGCTCCTTTTTATAAGAACACTAGCTGTATGCTATTATTCTAAAGGTTTTATAGCTAGTCCACCACACACTCTGCTATAGGCTTTCTTTCCCATCCCAAACATCTGAATTTGAAAAATATTTTAGGCTTCTGTGTGTCTGGAGTCATACATTGTTTTTTTTTCATGATGCCTAAATCCATTCGTAGTTCCGCAAAGTCATCTTAAAATCCACCAAATCCTTTTGACAAATTTTATTACATTTTATTCATGTGGGTATATGTCTGTGTGGAGGTCAAAGGATAACCTGGGAGAATTAGTTCTCTCTTTCAACCATATGAGTGCCTGGGATACTGATTCCTCAGTCCTCAGGTGGCCCACTTATCTCAATGTGCCAACATCTGAACAAAAGATATGCACTGTAAAATGACATAAGAATGCTTACTATGTGCATTACTGTGCAGGCTACTCTTATGACAATTTGACACAAGCTAGAGTTATCTGAAAGGAGAACCCCAATTGAGAAAAATGCCTCCATAAGATCCAGCTGTAAGGCATTTTCTTAATTAGCAATTGATGTGGGAGGGCCCAGCCCACTGTGGGTGGTGCCATCCCTGGGCTGTGGTCCCATGTTCTTCTAAGATAGCAAGCTGAGCAAATAGCAAGCTGAGCAAAAGTCACAGGGAGCAAGCCAGTAAGCAGCACTCTTCCAAGGCCCCTGCATCAGCTCCTGCCTCCAGATTCCTACCCTGTTTGAGTTCCTGTCCTGACTTCCCTAGCAATATGGAAATGTAAGCCAATTAAACCCTTTCTTCCCCAGTTTGCTTTCTGGTCATCATGTTTCATTGCAGCAATAGAAACTCCAAGACTATCAACTTAAAGATTTTATTTTGGAAGTATTTTGCATGTCTGTATGTATGCATATCACAAGTGTGCATGGTGCCCTCAGAAGCCAGAGAGAGTGTTATAGATACTTGTAAGCCACCATGTGGTACTGGGAACCAAAACAAGGACAAGTGGTTTTAACTGTGGAGCCATCTCTCTAGCCCCTGTAATATATCAATGTAAAAGGCTGAAGCATTCCCATATTTGAACCATTATTAATTTTGTACAACCTCCAACTTCCTTTCTCCCCTGTGATACATTGTAATTAAGATACTTCTGACAGACTTTTCTTACCAAATAACTCCTATGAATCAGGCAGTGCCAGAGAATCTCAGCTCTCTCCTTCATGGCCTCACATGATTATTATTTTAAAGCTGGTTAATGTAATGATTAGTTCTTCACAAAAAAAGGACCTAGAGTTGGGTGGGGGTATGTATTATGCCATCCTCAGTCACTGTTTCAATGGATTATTTAAACAGGAAAGTCCAGATACTTTTATGTAAATATAAGAAACAAGTCTCTTGTTCTCTCTTTATATAGTAGCACCAATATAGGTGACAGAAACAAGATAGGAGAGCTAAATAAAATATGAATAAATAAAATTAAGGACAGTTATCATTGCCATTTAATGATCTTAACGTAAGAGTACATTACTTTTCTCCTTACTCTCAAGAAAGTGACTAAGTACACCACACTTTTAACTCTCCTCAGTGACAAATATACTAAGATGGGAATAAAAAAGCAAAATTTAACCAAAAGCATTTATTCATGTTACTGACTAACTGCCCAGATTTCAAATATGCAATGATTTATAGATCAGAAGATATTGAAGCTGTAAGAGAATTATTTAATATTTTAAGTATGCACTGTTTTTTTCTTTCTCACAATTACACTAAGTACCCATTTTATTCTATGAAAAAAAATCTACTAACACTATACCCTAGAAAATTTAAGCCTATTTATCAAACAATTACTGTACAAATCCCTGGAGTCAAGGTCAGTACTAGACTTGTGAATGATACAGCATCTACTCTTACAGTACCAAAATCTAACTAGAAAAATATTAAGCAAATTATGTTCAGTCCTACAAGAGATCAGAATTACAACACCTAACAAGTCAGAAATTGTTCTCTCTAGATAATCAAATAATTATGTAATAACTTAAGCTACAGGTACATTAAAATTTTAAACTATGCTCTCATCTGCTCATGGACATGTCAAAAAAAATTACAAATAGAACCATCACATGATCGATCCAGCAACCCCATTATTGGGTATATCTCCAAAGACAATGAAATACTTATGCTGAAGAGCCATCTGAGTGCCCATGTTCACTGCAGCACCATTCACAAAAGTCATGATATGAAAACAAACTATATATGGTATCCATTAACTGATTAATGGACCAAAAATGTGGTACATATGTGAAATGTTAAGAAAAAAAAGATGAAATCCTATCATCTGTGACAAAATGGCTCAAAATGCAAGTCATTATGTCAAGGGAAATAAGCAAGACACAAAAAAAAGATGTGATCTTATTAGTGATCTCATTAATGTATGCAACCTAAAAGAATAAAAAATAAATACCGAGCTTACAGAAGTTGAGAGTAGAACGAGTAGTTACTCACTCAGGCTGAGTAGAATAAGGAGAAAGGAAGGGTTGGGAGTAGGTGAACAATTTTACTACTAAGTTATATAGACAAGAATTATATGCTGACCCACAGGTAATGAGAACATGCTGTATACTTCAAAAAGCTCAAGGAAAGTCTGTCAGCATGGTGGTTCCAACCTGTGATCACAGCACTTGGGAGTTTGAAGCAAGAGTATCTCAAGGGAGGGACAAAACTAAGCTACATAGCAAGTCCTTGGTCAGCATGGGCTAAACAGTGACATGCTGTCTCAAAAAAATAAGTTCAAAGCTAAACAAAAGGATTTTAAATTCTTTTACCACACAGAAGTTATAAAATGTAGAAACATATGTTTACTTTGACTTGAACATTGTAAGTCTACATACATGGGTTCAAACATCTCATGGCACGGCACACTATTAATAGGTACAATTTTATGTATCAGTGAAAAACAATTGTATTTAAATTAAAAGACAAAAAATTAAAAATAAAACATCACTAATGTTAATCTGAAAGGATTAACAAACTACATTAGCATATTAATCATGTCACTAATCATTTCAGGAAAAATAATAACTTACCATTTTCTTCAACTGTCATTGGAATATTAATTTCTAAATATGAGCCAGCCCCTACATTTACATGTACAGCATTTGTTTCCTACCAAAAGAACAAGATTAATTTACATGAGATTTATTATATTTATATTTATATCATTTTACTTTTAAATTATCAAAGAAATATAATTAATAATATGAAGTATTAAAAATTTGGAAAAACCAAGGTTCTAATTTATACCAAAATTATATTAAAATATTTTAACAAAATACAAAGGAGAAACCAGAAGGTAACTTAAAAGTCCACTGTTATTACTATTAATCATTATTAATTTCTTTCCATTATTTGCATTTAATAAACCATTATAAATGTAAAATGTACAAGATTACTTAAGGAGGTATAGGGAGCTCAGAGAAATAAAGCTAAGCATATAATTATGACCCACAAAAATACTCTGAAAATTAATTTTCAAATTTTAAATAATATTTTCTACTATCTTATAATAAATACCCTGTTTTTAGTAAACAGCAAGTCAATGGTAGCATCTGCAATAATATTCATTCGTAGTTCAAATGCAAGGATCTGTCTTGGTCTTCCAGGCTGTGCAACCTCAGAAACTTTCAGAACTTGATAATCAGGTGGAAAGAAAAACTTCCATAAACAATCTCTACATAATAAAGAAAAGGAGTTGGCGTGTTAGTCAAACACAATCAATCACCTTTAATAAGGGACCAAAATCATATTTTAACCTATCATTGCTATCTCACTTAACAAACTATTTTTCCATTATCTCATACTTCTAGATATCAATAAGCTTTGAACACCTAATACACTATTACTGAGTGAGACATGGGCAGGCCCCAATCAAAGTGTTATGTGAGTTCTAAAAACATGCTACAAGTACATCAACTGTGCAAATGACGAAGAAATGAAAGAGATCATTTCTCCCTCAGCAAGTGAATTAAATTTTTCTGAAGAAAGATCAGCTTCCTTATCTGTAAGAATAATTAATCTCAGGGACTGACACTGAGGGTTAAATAAAAATACTTAACAGTGTGTGACACATGGAAGAATTTTTGTATTATTTTCACAATCACTCAAAAATTAACCTTTATTTTATTTTATGTGTATGGGTGTTTTGCCTACACTTGTATCTGTGCACTTCATGGATACAATGTGTGTGAGTGATAAAAGAGGGTGTAAGATCCCGAGGTAAGAGTTATAAACAGTTGTAAGCCACCAGTTGGGTGCTGGTATTCCCATGTCCTCTGCAAGACTAACCAGCGCTCTTAACCACCAAGACTAACCAGTGCTCTTAACCACCAAACCATCTGTCCAACTCCCCACATTCACTTTTAACCAGCATAATATCAACGAAAGGACAAAGAGCAATATATTCTAAAAAGTAAACAAGTATTTAGTTGCTGAGCCTAGTGTATGTCTCCCTATAATATCATTTGACAAGGATGAAAGAACTTAAGAAATATTCAACTCGGAGTCTTCTATGGGAGCAAACATTAGTTTAGTATAATGTTAAGAGAAGGTAGCAGTGCATGTCTTTTAAATAATAGGGTTGAAGACAGAGTCAACAGTGACAGAAAAGACTAAGACAGACTTGGAAAAAAAGTAGATGAACAGAACAAAATCTGAAAACTGAGGTTCACAGAGTTCAACTTGCCATCATTAAATGAAAATGCACAAAAGAAAGTCTGCAAATCATCTGAAACTCACAACATACTAAAACAAGACAAAAAATACAGCACACCAGGTGGGACAGGCAATGAATGGGCTGTAATGGAAAGAACACTGGATAGGAAGGGCTGACCTGAACTCTGGCTCTTACTGCTGTGGTTTCAATACCTTCCCAACATCACATAGCCATCTTTCCAAGAGATTAAGGAAGCTAACGCTACCCACATGAACAAAGCACACAGAAAAATAAAACTTTTGATTTAATGAGATTGAATAAACCTTGTTATTCAATAAGTTCTAAATCTAAATAAAAAATACACTGGAGTATTCTCTCAGTAGAGGAAAAGCTGCTAGAGAGGGTTGTGAAAGTGAAGTTCTAATGCACAGAAATGCAGTATCAATTCTCTAAATAATACTACTAAGATTGGTCAGTCTCTAAGATGGATTTTTGTGTCAGGTGTGGTGGTGCATGCCTTTAATCCCAGCACTTAGGAAGAACAGGTAGATCTTTTTAAGTCTGAGGCTAACCTAGTCTACATAGTAAGGTCCAGGAGGACAGTCAGGGCTGTGTAAAGAGACCCTGTCTCAAAAATCAAAAACTTATTGTAAAAATTTAACTTGAACCTGGGCAGTGGTGGCGCATGCCTTTAATCTCAGCACTCAGAAGATAGAGGTAGGTGGATGTCTATGAGTTCGAGGCCAGTCTTGTCTACAGAGTGAGTTCAAGAGCACCAGGACTCTTTCACAGAGAAACCCATTTCATGTTTGTTTTTTTTTTTTCTTAATCTAACTGTTCACCAGTATACCCCCTTCCCTAAAACAAAGGCTATTTTCTACTATGATTCCTGAATACAGTTCAAATGGAGTTATTGCATTACTTAGTAGAAACCTCTCATTTTCAACTGATGCCAGTGACTACAAGCATCATTAAATTAAAAAAAAAAAAGAAAAAAAATTCTATAAAAGGAAAATTAAAATCTAATAACATACAGAATCTTTGCTTTCTAACCTGAAATTTTAAGCTCCACTGATGTTCAAGCTTAATAAATAAACATAGAACTTAGTAACTGTCATAACATATTTCAAAGGTTTTTAAAAACCTTATTTCAGTTTTTGAACAACTGTTAAACAATGACTTACTGAGGCATGTTATTTTAATGTACCTGAACTACTAACATTAAAAGAACATACTGAACAATTAATCAGGAGCTGTTCTGCCCTTTCCAGGCCTGAACTGGCAGAGGACACAGACGGCTCCCACCAGACTACTTGGTCAGGTACCATTATACCAAGCACTGCCCGAAGGTTCTATGTCTGAGCGCATGAGAGAAGAAAAACAACAGCTCCATACCATGCCTTGTGGCTGGGGTGGGCAAGACTCAACCAAGCGCCACCTGTGATCCAACCAAGAGCACTGGCAGAAAGTGGATAGTGGGTACAGGGTGGGGAAATGGAAGAGAGAGGGAGAGACACAACAGTCTAATGGGCTATGGTTAGAGGTAAATCTAAAGAGGTGAGGGTGGTGAGGAACAGGTTGACATGAATGGTCTGTTAGCCACCCAAGGCCAAGGTGATAGATATCTGGGCCTGGGCTATTGCTAAAGGCCAGGTCTTAGTCTGAGGCCCTGAAGCAGCTTGAAGGGGGCCTGTTAGTATCTGTGGCTCCAGTTACCACTGAAGGCTGTGAAGAGGCCTGTAGTCTAGGCTGCCACCTAGAGAGCCATTTGGTATCTGAGAGGCATGCTGCAACAGGGGCCATGCCAATCTAAGTGGCCTGTGCTGCCACCTGGGGCCATGGTGACTTCCTGGTCCAGGTAGTTTCTGAGGACCATGTCTGGGTCTGTGGTCCTACCACAGCTGTGTCTGTGTTGATATTCCTCGCCATGTTGACATCAAAGGGCACACAGATACCCAGGTTCTAGGCCAAAACCTGCAACCATGTTTATTTACAAATAAAAGTTACTTTAAAATTAATAGAAGCCTAGTTTTAAAAAAACCTTCCAGGTAGACAGGTATGATAGTCAAGACTACATGTAGTTCCAGATACTCAGGAGACTAAAGCAAAAGGATCACTTGAACCCAGAGTTTAAGGCCAGGTTGAACAAGAGCCCCACCTCAAAACAAACACACATGCAAACAAAGCCATTCAGATACTCCTATACGTGCACTTATTATTAATTTATTTCTTTTCTTTAGGCCTTGCACATTAAATAGGCAAGCACTCTGCCATTTACTTAAAGCCTCAGTCCCTGGCTTTCTGAGTTGGGGGTCTCACTTCATAGCTCAGGCTGGCCCCTAACTCACAATTCTCCTACATAGGCCCCCTCTGGAATGCTGAAATGACAGGCATGATTCACTGTATCTGGCTGGCCATGTTTCTTTATTACAGAACTCTGAACTACCTACAAGACCTTCAGGGCAATTTTCTACTGTCCTTACTCATTTTTCCTTGATTAGTCCCACCCCTTCCTTCCCCTAGCAAACCTCTACTTATCTTTCATAAACTATACTCACACTGCCTAATAAGGCCTTCTTTTTTCACTGTGCTAACCTTTAATGCAAGTGGCTTGTTACAAGCCAAACTGTATCCTAAAAATTCATGTTTAAATCTTAAGTTTAAATCTTTTAGTACATGACTGTATTTGGTGACACAGATTTTAGAGATGATAAAGTTTGCACAGGGTCATCAGAGTATACCCTAGCCCTGTATGGATGGTGTTCTCCTTAAGTAAGGGATCAACATACTCTAGGACAGGGCATGTCAAAAGAAGAGACAACACATGTTGCTTTAGCTTCAAGAAGGGGCCTGGGACACATCCTCCTCTCATGATGGTCACAAGGAACCAACATTGCTAACACTTCCAAGTGAAACTCTTGAAATCCAGAACTTGATTAAACAAGCTTCTGCTGCTGAAGCTGTATCTCAGCAATACTTAGCTATTTAGTCAGAAACCACTACTGTCTTTCTGAGCCTGTCATCAAGACCCTTCCCCATTTATTATGGCTTCACTACAGCTATTGTAGCTTTTCATTTCTGAATCTGTATATCCCCAAAATCCCTAACTCACAGAAGGTCAGTAAATAAATCATCAATAAAATACAAAAATAAAATGGAACCAATAAGTAGGCTGCTCACTGGAGTTTGCCTGTGGTTTCTCCACAAACAAGTTACTATCTGGATCAAAGTGTTTAGTGAAAACTTACTTTGCCACAACATAATAGTTTACTAAATTAAGCAATGGGGGCTAGAATGATGGCTAAGCTATTAAGAGCACTTGCTGCTCTTCCAGAGGACCTGAGTTTGGTAGCATCCATACCAGGCATCTCACAACTGATTATAACTCCAGCTCCAGGAGATCCTATGGCCTCCATGGGTACCTGAGCTCAGGTACACATACCTGAATACATATGGATACATATGAATACAAATACACATGAATATACATAATTGAAAATAATAAAAAATATTTTTAAATATTAAGCTAGTATTCAATAAGAAATAAAATCTCAATATACTTGAAAGACTATTAGAAATATAATTCACTCAAGTACCTCTGCCTGTCAGCCCAGGGTCCATAATTAAAATCTGTTCCTTTACCACAAACGATATCTAGTCCCCAGCAGGGAGGTAAATCTTGTAATTTGCAATCTTCACTGCTTACTTCTCCTTCTATACTCTCTTCTGTTTCTTCTGGAACAAGTCCTACATTCCAAAAGTATAAAAAGGCAATTAGTTAAAACCTCCATTAAGAAGCTTCCTTATATTAGCAGTTCAAATGTTTCAGTTTCAAGTAACCTTACATTTAAAAATTTAAGAGTCCCAGAGAGATTGGTGTTTTTGTTTTGTTTGTATGTTAAACAAACAAAACAAATTTTTTTCAAATATCAAATTTACTATGTTCAAATTAAAATTCCATGATTTTAAAAAGGTTTTATTTAAATAATAAACACTATTTAATTACATCAGGAATAACTTTTTTAAAGTATAAGATACAATAAAAAGTAACTAATAAAAATTATGTTTTCATCCCAAGAAAAAATTAAAAAAAAAAAAAAAAACTCTATTTTCCAAAACATTTTAGTGAGAAGTATTTGTATTGCTTTTTAAATCAACAGGTATCAGTGTCCAGCCAAACAGAAAATAGGTAGATTCTCATAGTTACTCTGTACTTATCTGTTGTTAAAGGATCTGAGGCAGTCTGGCCTTAGGTATAGATAGAAAAGGGAGAGACATTCAATAGCCTTTCATATATAAAGTTGGATGATATTCTGTGATACTAGAGCAAAATTCAACAAGTGGCACTTCAGAAAGATTACAATGAAACCCATTACTCAATTTTTCAAACTCTCTCATGTTAAAATCTACTGCTCTCTCTTGTATTCTGAATCTTTTATCCATGCATGACTCTGTATTATGTACTGGTCATTTGGAAAACACTGGTTAATTGAGTTATGTTCATTTTTATAAATACTGGCAAATTATTATTAAACTTTTCCTAAAACCACATTAATATCACTAACAGTTTCATTAGAAAAGCTGTTAATACTGAGATGCTGTCAAACAGCACCAAATTTCCAAAATTCTAATTTTCACATGCAAAAATATATGGTTTGTCTTGAATTATTCAAGTAAAATTAGTGCTCCATGAAAAAAAGTAAAAAGGCTTGTGACTCAATCAAGTGAGTGCTTTTTCTGAACTCACTGGAGCACTCTGGCTCGCAGAACAAGTGTTCCATGTATACTTCCTTCCCAGTTCATCATACCAAATGCAAAGACTCTACTTATGCCTCAAAAGGCGATAAAATTGAAATTCTTATGGTTTCATCAAAGAATTCTTTTGAGATATGACATTTTCTGTTGAACTACAAATGTGTGGCAGTGACTCCTGAATACTACTGCTTCTGCAATGTCATGACAAAAAGACAAGTAAAATCCTGGTCCTACACTGAAAATACTGTGACCACACAAATCATCAGGAGGCAAAAAGAACCAAAGCATGATAAAAGAGCTGAAACAATCCAATATTAGGGACTTTTCTCAAATGAAAGCTATCTATCAAACACTGAAAATAGCTAAGTCTCAATTTTTAAGTTTGAAGTTCAAGTGCAACAAATTGTGATTTTTTTTTTTCCCCTCTAAGTTAAAACAAACCACCCTGTTACCATGCACCCTAAAGGTTTTTCTTAGGAAGCTCAAATGGCTGAAAGACATTTAAGGAATTGCTCAACATCCTTAGTCATAAGAGAAATGCAAATCAAAACAACTCTGAGATACCACCTTACACCTGTCAGAATGGCTAAGATCAAAAACACTGAAGACACCTTATGCTGAAGAGGATATGGAGCAAGAGGAACTCTCCTCCACTGTTGGTGGGAATGCAAACTTGTACAGCCACTTTGGAAATCAATATGGCGCTTTCTTAGAAAAATGGGAATCAATCTCCCCCAAGACCCAGCTACACCACTCTTGGGCATAAGCCCAATGAATGCTCAATCATACCACAAGAGCACTTGCTCAGCTATGTTCATAGCATCATTGCTTGTAATAGCCAGAACCTGGAAACAACCTAGATGCCCTTCAACTGAAGAATGGATAAACAAAATGTGGTACATATACACAATGGAGTACTATTCAGCAGAGAAAAAAAATGACATCATGAGGTTTGCAGGCAAATCAATGGATTATTTGCATCCTCAATTTTTGAGGCACACCTATGAAATGCAATTTGCAGAAAAGATTAGTCTACAAAATAGTAATGTAATACTCAACTCTTAAGACATGACATCTTTTATTTGTTTTAGAAATTACACACTCTCACAGTAACATTTAACACTTACTGATGTTAACTTTCAGAAGATTTGAAATATGGAGTGCTGTGGGATGTGTCTGTATGTCCTGTGGGAGCCCGTTCTCAGGTTGTTCGTGGCTTTACCAGCAGGTCCGCATAGAGGATGATTAGGACCACAGGCCTGAGTGCAGGTGTCTGAGATGGTCTGCACTTGGCTGTGCTGTGGGATGGTCTGTATGTCAAGTTGCTCTGATTGGTCAATAAATAAAACCTGATTGGCCATGGCTAGGCAGGAAGTATAGGCGGGACTAACAGAGAGGAGAAAAGAAAGAACAGGAAGGCAGGAGCCTGCCAGCCACCACCCTGACAAGCAGCATGAAAAGATGCCGGTAAGCCACGAGCCACATGGCAAGGTATAGATTTGTGGGAATGGATTAATTTAAGATATAAGAACAGTTAGCAGCTGGGTGGTGGTGGCGCACGCCTTTAATCCCAGCACTCGGGAGGCAGAGCCAGGCGGATCTCTGTGAGTTCCAGGTCAACCTGGTCTACAAAGCGAGTTCCAGGAAAGGCTCAAAGCTACAAAGAGAAACCCTGTCTCAAAAAAACCAAAAAACAAAAAAAAAAAAAAAAAAAAAAAAAAAAAAAAAAAAGAACAGTTAGCAAGAAGCCTGCCACGGCCATACAATTTGAAAGCAATATAAGACTCTGTGTTTACTTGGTTGTGTCTGAGTGGCTGTGGGACTGGCGGGTGACAAAGATTTGTCCTGACTGTGGGCAAGGCAGGAAAACTCTAGCTACAATGGAGACAATAGCATTTTATAGAAGAAACAGAAGCATTCCTATACGACATACTTTCAAAGAGGGCATACCTGGCTCATCCATGTAATAGTAGATGTCAACATCATTTGACTGCATCACCACAAAACCTTCTCCCATTAGTCTTGGTGGTCTATGAGAACATGTATGAGGCACAATAAATACATCTTAGACTATAAAATGATCAGCACTCTAGTGAACAGTAGGTAAAAAGTGAAGAGAAAAAGGGGAAAAAAACTACAAAGCACATGACAGGTTATATCTTAAAAAAAAAAAAAAAAAAAAAGAACATCTTTCACACAGACAAACACAGTAATAAATGTAACAAGTTACTCTAGTTTTATATTACATCAGGTTAAGTGATAAAATGACCCTGAAAATTTACTGGTAAATTAGTTCAATAAGAAAAGAACTGGCTTATAGGCCTCACTTTATGTTTTGATTGAGATAAATCTATTTAAAACAGAGGTTAACTACAACAATAATTACTGAAATATAATAGTCAAATTTTGCTTTTATGACCAAATTTAAATGATTTCTATTATAATCCTAAGTAATATTTAATCTACCAGCATAATAAGGTATAATCATTCAGAAATAAGAAAAGAATTGTCATTTTTATCTATAACAATTTATTTTTCCTCTGAGAATATTTTGCTGATTAATTAACTTAAAATAAATGTAAAGCAAACATCTTGAACTTAAAAGCTGGCAATAATGTATCCTCTTACTCTTTAGAATTAACAACTTCTCTGCCATATAGCACTGTCTTCTACATAAAAATATATTTCTCATTAGATAACAGCATACCAAAATGCAATAATTTTCTTCTAAATATGTTTTAAACCACAAAAATTAAGCCAACCTACTTTTTTTAAAAAAACATAATTTCATGTAGCTTATGGCCTGAAACTCTCCCAGCCTTGATGCAGGGGGAGGAGTATGGTCCTGCCTCAATGTTATATGACATGCTTTGTTGACTCCCATGGGAGGCCTGCCCCTTTCTGAAGGGAGAAGGAGTGGATGGAGGGAGGAGTAGATGGGAGGTAGGAGAGGGGACAGGAGAGAGGAGGAAGGGGAAACTGGTTGGTATATGAAATAAGTGAAAAATGAAAGAAAGCAGGCTGAGCAAACTATGCAGAACAAGCAGTATGCAGGAATCCTCCATGGCTTCTGCTTTAATTACTTCCTTGAGTTCCTGCCTTGGTTTTCCAAAATGACTGAGGCCCAGAATATATAGCAGCCAAATAAACTGTTTTCCTCACCAAAAAAAAAAAAAAAAGAAAGAAAAGAAAAGAAAAAAGATTGGGGACTCATTCCAAAAATACATGACCTGGTGTCTGGCAGGAGTTAATAAAGGGCTGTCTCCTCCAGGTCTAGTCCATTCCTGCACAAGCGCCTCATCATACTGGTGAGTCTAATGTAACATATCTTCTAAATAAAACAGCTATTTCAGCACAGGGGGAAAAGTTGGAATGCTAGATAGGAAAATTCTTTGGGGCTCAAAGAAAAAAATCAAGCAGTTATCTCAAAATTGGACTATTCTAACTTAAGCAATTTTTCCAAGAGAAAGTTTAATTGGCTTTCAACTTCAATTTATTACTTATCCTGGCCTTCCAGATAAAAAAAAATACACCATTAATGGGCAAGTCCTAACATAACATTAGAGCTTAATTTAGGCCAAAATAAGTGAGAAGAGGGTATAAAAAATTATCATTATAATCACACAGAAACACATTGAAAAGTACACCCATCATTTTTAGCACAAAGGCTTTAACAGACTGAAAAATATATGTGATTGCTGTACAGCTTCTACCACAGAAATGAGAAAGATGCTACAGGCTCCAGTTGGTACTTATATTAGCTACAGAGAAGTTACTATTTTTATGTTTTCTTACTCATCATTTTGTAGACCAACATATCTTGGACTAGGAACAAGCATGACTCGAACATTTTCAAGCTTTCCTTTCACAATGTGCATGAATTGGTCAAGATGACTTGAAGGTGGTTTTGTAGTATAAGTTAAGAAAGCATCATCAAAATTGATACACAGAGTCTGAGGTTGGTAATGATTCCCAAAGGCCAAACGTCCCTAAAAACATAAGAGATACATTGTTTTAGTCATTGTTTTTCCTTAGCTGAAAATTTTCAAGCAAGAACTAAATGATTCTATTTTAGCTGTATATGCTATCTAAATCATTATTTAAAATCATTATCATTTATTTAAACCAATATTTAAAGACATCTAAAGGTAAGTTTAGAGAAACTTAAGCACTTGTAAATAGCCTTTCAGGTTTTTTTTTTGTTTGTTTTTTTTTTTTTTTGGTTTTTCGAGACAGGGTTTCTCTGTGTAGCTTTGCGCCTTTCCTGGGACTCACTTGGTAGCCCAGGCTGGCCTCGAACTCACAGAGATCTGCCTGGCTCTGCCTCCCGAGTGCTGGGATTAAAGGCATGCGCCACCACCGCCTGGCAACCTTTCAGTTTTAATAAGTATACAAATACAGAGCTGGTATTAAAACAGTTCATTTCACACCCTACAGATATAGGAACTAAAATGTGCAGAAAATTGTTTTCTTTTCTTACATGGACTTTGTATTTGAAAAAAAAAGTTCTATGGGTTAATGTGCCAAACATTACCTCGAACATAATTTACTTACTGTGCTCACGTTGACCTTAATGACTGGGATAAGTGATCTCCATGAAGATGTGGGGTCTTGAGATTCTGTTTTTACTTTAACTCTGATGAGAAAAATAAAGTTGACATTAAGAAAAACCTAAGGGTATAAAAATTAAACTTCTTCATAATGCACATCATTAATGCCAGCTGCATTTTCCAAATACATCTAATGAGTATTCAAGTAAATAAAACAACAATCATGTGAAGACATGGTAATATTCCTAAAAGTATCTCTTGGCATGTACTTTTTCATACTATTTTTTTCTTTGTTTTTTAAACAAGCTATAATGAAAAACTATCTATAATAATACTCGAGTAGAATATGACATCACTATTGTACTGCGATACCCATTATATCACCCCACTTTATAATACAACAAAGTTAATCAGCCAGGTGATTTATGCCATCAAGGTATATAAGTCAGTATTAATTCTCATCACCCTGTAACCACAATTCTTTCATCACTAGCCCCTTGTCACCACAATTCCACTCTATTTCTTTGAGTTTAAGATTGTGGGAGAGGGGACCTGTGTTGTTGGTTTCTTTTAATTTTTTTAACTTATTTTAAAAGTATTTTCATTAATTCTTTGAAAATTTCCTTTTTTTTTTTTTTTTCTTGAGAAAGGGTCTTACTATGTAGCTGATCTCAAAATCACATTTGCCCTCAAGCCCAGGTGAGTTCAATTTTTTTAAACTCCACATGTAAATAAAATTATGTTATATTTGCCTTTCTTGGTTTGGCTTATCTCATATTATCTATTTTACTGCAAATAACAGGATTTTCTTTTTTAAAAAAGCTGAATAATATTTCATCCAATGGAACAATTTTCAGATAAAAGAAAAAATAAATAAAAGGAAAAGCTGTGTCTAAAATGTAATAGTAAGTTAAAATTAAAGTAAGCTTCATTTGAAAACAATAGTTTGATAAAAAAAAAAAAATTCCTGAATAAAATTAAGTAACTTTAATTTCTCTAGAAAGGGTACATGAGTCATTTCATTTCCTAATCACTAATTGTGGCTTATTTTCCAAGACTCATACTAAATTACTACACACTGAACATTGAGCTGACTATTACTTTATAAGTGCCTTCTTTAAGATATTTCTGTCTTTCTAGAATAGATTTCCTTTTATTTATGTGTTCCTGTTCTGTCCCTTGGCCTTTCAACAACATATATAAAAAAAGATGAATGACAGTGATACATATTTGTATGGCAAGAGCTTATTCTATTTTCCTTTGTAAAATTGTTATATATTTAAAGTATACAGATAAGAAAGATTTTAACATATATTTCCAAATGAATAGCAGACTACAGAGTTGGGGATTAGCTCAGTGGTAGAGTGCTCACTTAGAATGGGCAAGGCCTGGGCTCAATCCCTAGCACCACCAAAAGAAAAAAAAAAAAAAAAAAAACACATTACAACCAGAAGCCACAGGTGATTTTCAAAAACACAAATACAATATTTACATGTGTATTTTGAATATATAAACATGATGTACATTTATGTACACATATTGAAAGGATAAAAGGCAAATTAATAACAGACTATGAATATGGACTAACAAGAGATGGGACTTTTTTTTTTTTTTTTTTGGTTTTTCGAGACAGGGTTTCTCTGTGTAGCTTTGAGCCTTTCCTGGAACTCACTTGGTAGCCCAGGCTGGCCTCGAACTCACAGAGATCCGCCTGCCTCTGCCTCCCGAGTGCTGGGATTAAAGGCGTGCGCCACCACCGCCCGGCTGAGATGGGACTTTTTATATAAATTAATCTTCTATTACTTTAATTTTTAAAAGATTATATACCTATATAAAACTAAGAGATTAGATTCTGTTTAGGTGAACACTGTTGATGATATTCTACTAAAAAGAGTTGAAATATTAGAAATTACTAAAATTCAAGTTTGACACTGAACCTTTCAATTTTGGATTGAGTTCTTGTTCTTCCATTTTCCCGGGTTTTATCATCATCTTTCTTGGGTGGAATTATAGTTGGTTCCAAACCAAACAACTCTTGAAGGTGCCCATAAAGATCCGAACGATTGTAGACATGAAATTCAAAGTCATTAACTGTGATATATAATCTGGTTTCTGCCTTTGGATCTAAAGAAACAAGTTACCAAAAAAAAAAAAAAAAAAAAAAAAGAATGAATGAATAAAAGCAAGAAAGGGAGTAATGAAAAGAAAGGTTTCAGTCAACTTTTCAAGAATTTTAATCAAAATATTTTTGTCCAGTCTTGTTTCACAAAGTAAAACAAACTTACTTAGAAGAAAGAGGACATTTGCTTCTACAGAGGAAGTTGCAAGTCATCAATCTCATGATAACCATAGCAGAAAAAATTTACCTTTAATTTCTTTTGTTCTAAAATAAAATGTTACATTTTTGTAACATCTTTTATAATCTTAGTCTATTTTTTCACTTCTAACAGATTCTATTGAATATTCTTTAAAATTGGATAATCAGTTTCAAAAATAACCTTAGCTTTTAAAAATGAGTGAAAAATTTATTAACTTTCATCTTAGTAGATGAAGCTATAATTTAAACAAGAGATATCTATCTACCCTTCATGAAGACACCAAATTTCACCAATTCTTCATGCTTCTTGCAAAAAAAAAAAAAAAAATGTAATGTTGAAACCTGTAAGCAAATAGATTTTTAACTAACAAAATACACTGCCACTCACATTTAAAAAAAAAAATAAGAAAAATCATAAACATTTATTTTTCACATAGTAATCATATTACTTCAATTAAAGTATTTTCTCATCATTTTCTAGGACAACTGGTAGAAGGGGGGGTAAATTAAGTTCTTAAAAAACAAAATCTATGGTAGTAAAAATAAAGAAAAGTAATATTAACTCCAAATACTTGATGGCTATGAGCTGTATCTTTCCTGCCATTTATGTAGTTTTTTGACCAAGATTCTCTGCTGTTTCTCCAGTCATGTGGTAACATGACTAAGAGCTAAGACAATACCTATTACATCAACCATCCCATCATTCTTTCTTGCTGCATATCAAATTCTTAAAGCAGACAGATAAACAGGTAATTTTTTATTAATATGCATAAAGTACAATTCTTGAAACCAATAAGTATAATTACCCATTTTAAACAAGTAAATCAAACCCTTATCATGCATCAGGATTAAACCTTTGCTTAGTAATCAACAATGGTGTGCCCCAGACTCCAAGGTCAAAGAGCAAGTGGGCAGTATGCACTCAATGTCTCCAACTTTTCTGAAACAAGACTTAACCAACACCTGATTTCCCTACCCAAACCCAATACACAATATTCCTCATCAACAGAAAGTCTGTCTTTTCCATTGCTAAAGCTCAAAAGTTTTGACTGCTCTTTCATGTCCCAGAAATAATCAGACAATCCAAACAGCTTTTCTTAAAACATTCAGAATCCAGCCACTTTTGAATGCTCCGGCTCAAGTCACCATCTCTTTCCACTCTTTCTAACTGTCTCCTAACTAGTCTCTGCTTTTGTTCTGTTCTTCCTCATGCTTGTGCTTAGCATAGCGAACAGATTATTTAAATCTCAAGATCATCTCATCCTCTATTCCTAAATTTTCTAATCTTCCTATCTTATCCAGAAAAATAATATGTAAGTTCTACAAAGTCTACACTGTCACCTGGTAATCCTGCTTTCTACACCAACTCCAAGTAAACTAGTCTAGTGGTGGTACTGCCCCTTGCAAGGGAAATGTTGGAGAGCTCACTCTGGTGGTGAGGACAGGGGAGAGCTGAACCCTGCAACTACCCAGGCCCAGACAAGAATCATGAGTTGGCCCACCCCAACATCCACCCCATCTATGATCTGCTGGAACACATGAAGGGACCGGTCCTGCAGACCCAAAGTTGTAGGATCTCCGCAACACAGGGCAACAACAGGATATCCAAGAGGAGTCCCAATAAAGGCACAGCATTAATAACAGAAACCTTAAACCAGACCAATGACTCTTTGCAATGAACACTTCCAAGTAAATATATGGGTAAAGGGGTTTACTGCATGACTCACTGTGTCTCACGACAGCTTCCATGACTAGACTGATTTTTTTCTTTTTGTGTGTGTGTTCTTTTTTTCTCTCAAATTTTATCTTACTTTATTGGGGGAGGGGGTGCAAGGGCAGAAAGTAGATATGAAGGGATGGGGAAATGAATGGGACTGATATGCATGACATGAAAGACACAAAGAATAAATAAAAAGAAAGTTAAAAAAAAGAAGAATTTGTAGACCTGAACACCACTCTTCTCTTCAAATTAAACAACTCTAATTTCTAATGAAAATTTTGGCCCTACTAAGAGGTAGTCTTTAATTCACCTCCTTGGAAGTCTGTGTAGCTTCTATTGTTTTCAGGTCCACACTCCAGCTAGACTTCTAAGATTTCCATCAAGGAATGTCAACCATCTATACTGATTGGATAATTGTCAAAGCACATGAATCTGCCCTTAAATCAACAAAAAAATAATATATTAGCTATAAAGTCCTACTAGAGAATATAGTCTATGGTGATATTTTATTTGTACTGAAATGTGATTTTAATTGTATATTGATAAATAAAGTTGCCCGGGGGTCAGAGCTATTAGAGCCATACAAAGAGCGTGGCAGTGGTGGCGCACGCCATTAATCCCATAGATCTCTGTGTGTTCAGGGATACAGCCAGCATTGGAAACATACGCCTTTAAGACCTGGAGGGCTGTACTTACAGGTAGTGATTAGGCAGTCATGTGTTTGGGTTTACAACCAATGAGAAGGCAGAACAGAAAGACTATATTAAAGACAAACACACAGGAAGTAGATCTCTTTCGGAGAGGTAGGACCACCGCAGGAGGGAAGGGTAAGGTTTTAGCTCTGAGCTCTGACCTCTTGGATTTCTCTTTTACATTGGTTCTGTGTTTCTTATTTAATAAGACAGTTGGTTATATCTACATCAGTCCACTATTATAATATTATATGTTAAAAATAATTACATAATTTACTAATAGCGCTTGGATTTTGTCAGTGTTAGGTTCCAGCCTCTTCACTACTCTATGTACTTTATTCTAAAACTCTGATCCCAAATCATGAAAGACTAGCAATATGTATAGATTGAACAGTGCATTCTACCTTGCTATTTCATGTCTTTACTTTTGACAGGTTCGATTATGAGCACACTGCTAAGAACATCAACTCTCATAATAGAAAATTCCCTTTAAAAGGGAATAATAAGCTCATAGCTAACATTAACTCAATAGTGAAAAGTAGAACTCTTTCCTCTAAGACTCAATGAACACAAGAATATCCACCCTCATGTCTTTTCAAAATTGTTGTAGTTCCTTGTCCAAGCAATAAGCCAAGAGAAATAAACGAGATATCAATAGGAAAGGAAGACATTAAACTGTTGCTTGCCAACAACATGGTCTTGTTAGAAAATCCTCAAAATTTCACCAAAAACTGTTAAAGCTGAAAAAACAAAAAAGAACTCAGCAAAGTTACAAGAGTAGAGATAATCAACATACGAAAATCATTCACTTTTCTCCACATTGACAGCAAGTTTTCAAGAGAACAATCTCAACAAATTACCAGAAATAAAAATATAAAGTATTTAAGATTAAATTAACCAAAGGAGTTCAAGTCCTAGACACTTAAAACTGTAAAACATGAAAGAAAGAAGTTGAGTATCAAGAGAAAACATATTCCACATTCATGGGTAAGAAGAATACTGTTAAAATCTTACTAATGAAAGCCATCTACAGAGTCAATGTAACCGCCTCAAAATTCCAGTATCACTTTTCACAGCTATGATGGTTTGAATGAGAATGGCCCCCAAAGGCTCAGAAATTTGAATACTTGGTCACTAGGGAGTAACACTATTTGAAAGGGTTGGGAGGTGGGCCTTGTTGGAGAAAATACATCACTGGCTTTGAGGTTTCAAAAACTCATTCCAAGCCCAGATCCCCTCTCTTCCTGCTGCCTGCAGACCTGGATGTAGAACTCTCAGCAACTACTCTAGCACTATGTCTTCCTGCATGCCACCATGCTTCCTTCCATGATGACAATGGTCTAAATCTCTGAAACTGTAAGCCAGCCCCAATTAAATGCTTCCCTTTTTAAGAGTTGTCATGGTCATGTTCAAAGCAATAGAACACTGATCAAGATAACAGCTAAAGGGAAAATAACCCTAAAGTTCATGTGGAACTACAGAAGAACCCAAACTGCCAAGGAAATCATGAGCACAAAAACAAAGCTAGGGATGGCTCACATAGTCCATGTTAAACTATATACAAAGTGATCGCCACTAAAACAGCACAATACTGGTGTAAAAGGAGACATAGGCCAACAGAACACAAGAGTCTATTAATGAACCCAAGAACCTACAGTACAACAAAAGTGACAAAAACATACAATGGGAAAACAAATCTCTTTAATAAATGGTGTTGATAACTGTAAATCCACATGCAGGACCTCATCTTTAAACCATATACAAAATTCAACTGAAAATGGCCTGAGGACTTGTAAAACACCAAATCATAAAACTACTAGAAAAAAATGGTAAACAACAAAGTAATAACTAAATACCACCCTGGGTCCAGGTACTGATATTTAGACTTGATCTCAAAGACAAACAAACAAACAAAAACCAATGAGATTATGTCAAAATAAAAGTATATTCATAACAAAAGAAATAATTAACAAGGTATAAACTATTCATTGGGAGCAAATATTTTCAAACCACATAACTGATAAAGAAGTTCTTTGATAAAGACTGTATACAAAATATATAAGGAACTCAAACAATATGGTGGTATTTTATTTGTACTGAAATGTGATTTTGATTGTATGTTAATAAATAAAGTTGCCTGGGGGTCAGAGCTATTAGAGCCATAGCAAGAGTGTGGTAGTAGTGGCGCATGCCTTTAATCCCAGCACTTGGTAGAAGAGCTAGGTAGATCTCTGTGTGTTCAGGGATACAGCCAGCATTGGAGACATATGCCTTGAAGACCTGGAGGGCGGTACTTACAGGCAGTGATGAGACAGTCATGTATTTGGGTTTACAACCAATGAGAAGGCAGAACAGAAAGACTATTTAAAGACAGACACACAGGAAGTAGCTCTCTTTCAGGGAAGCTAGGAGCACTGCAGGAGGTAAGATTTTAGCTCTGAGCTCTGACCTCTTGGCTTTCTCTTTTACATTGATTCTGTCTTTCTTATTTTAATAAGACAGTTGGTTACATCTACAAAATAACTCTACAGGGAGAAAACAGTTAGAAATGAACAAGAGAGCTAACATTTCTCAAAAGAAGCCATATGAATGCTAACAGACATGTAATTAACACCATTAATCATATGCAGCGTGTTGGCACATACTTATAGGCCCAGTTACTAGAAAAGCTTAAGCACAAGGATCTCTTGCATCCATGAGGTTAAGATCAAGCTGGGTAACAGCAAGTATGAATAAAGATAAGCTGAAGAATGTGGATGTCTTAGAAAGATTAGAGTGCTAGGAGGCCATTTTATGATTATATGATTAGGTCCACATATTCAACAGATGATAGAAACAGGGAGAGAGCATACTGAAGACATGACTAGGTAATTTGGCAAAATGAAGGATTAAGCAACAGATAAAATAAGAGCTTTGTAAATTCAAGTTATTAAAACTATTATGTGAAACATTTAATACATATAAAGGAAAATCTGATTATATGATTAAATACCTTTGAAACATATAAAAAGGAGAACCTACCATGTTGTTTCTGCTTTGGGTTGTACATTTTCCACCACCGAAAAATAATAAATCCATCTTGAATCCTGAGGGAAGGCAGATTACAAAAAACAAGAAAACAATTTACTGAACTCATTTTTTAAACTCAGGCTGACCTCAAACTTGCTGTGAAGCCAAAGATGACCTTGAACTTCTTTCAGATCATCCTGTCTCCACCTCTAGGTGTTGGGATTAGGGCATTCCCCACCACACCTAGCTTTACTTAACTCATTCTTGTTTCCGCATCTTTCAGTGAAAAAAGAAATTGCCTAACTCCAAATTAAGAAGTAATGTTTATTTTTAATTGATAAAAATTATACACATTTATCATGTATAAAATATAAAAATTACTCAACTTTTCTAATTAGGTAAAACAATGCTAAAATATATTTATAGGAAAATGAAGTGCAGAAAAAAATTATATTTTAAATAACATTTTTAAGTATAAAATTTATATTTAAAAAGTCAAATATTGCCAGGCTGTGGTGGTGCACACCTTTAACCTTAGCACTTGGGAGGCAGAGGCAGGTGAGTCTCTGTGAGTTTGAGGCTAGCCTGGTCTACAAAGCAAGTTCCAGGACAACCAGGACTGTTACACAGAGAAATCCTGTCTTGAAAAAAGTCAAATCTTAAAGAAGGTGTTAATAAACTCAGGGAAAAAATTCAAAGATGCTCCTTCCTATCTATTAATGATCTATGACTTCATACCTTAAAATGATCAACTCTCAGTTTTATAATTATGATTTTTACTTTGATTTAGAAATAATTATAGGCTACCACAGAAGTTGTTTCCCAGTTTTAATGAAGTACAAGCAATGCCAATTCATAGTACCTCTAAATTAATCCAAAATTTTTTCTAAGTCACAAATTTTGAAAAAACACAAAAATAAAGTTTTTCTTTAAAGCTTACAGAAAAGACTTTAACCATGTTATTTTTTCCTCTTATATTCATATTAGTTTTACATTCTCACAGCAAAATAATAGTTGCTAACACATGCTCAATACTTGCATGCTACCTTGAATAAGGAGGGAATTGATGATAATACCAATATCCCTGACACTTATTTCATGTAACAACCACTGAAATGCTCAGTGAACTCAATGGTTCAATTTTCCAGCCACAAATCAAATGAAATTATTTGTTTCTATAAACTAATAGCTAAGAAACTTTTTGCTGGTCTAAATAAACAATTTTAAATATTATTGAATAAACAACTTTTGATTTATGGCTTACTGAAAACATAAGTCATATTAGATAAAACCATATTAAGAACATTTTTATAATATTTCATATTTGTTTGGGTCTCTTCATTTTTTGTTACCTAATAGACATGTCTTCTGTAATGTAATATATTTCACGAACCATGACTTTGCCAGAAAGAACAGAGAAAGAGAAGGAACCTGTTACAGAGAAAAGACAATGGTAACTACAATAATTCTTTTAATGCATAGTAAAGCATTTAGAGCTTAGACTAATCTTAGCCTTTAAATTAATAAATAATTCATCTTTTTCTATTCTCTTCTCCATATACTTACAAGTCTTATAAATCTCTCATCTCTCTTTCCCAATGAAATAAAAAGGGCCAAAATATCACTATGGACTGGACTATTAAATAACCATTTATGTAAGTACTCCATATAGGTAAACCCTTTAATTACAAACGGCCACTACACATACACAATATCTAATTCAGCATTTTTCTCCATTACTCTGTCTGCATCAGTCATTTTCTCCAATTAATAGAAGACATTTATGCTTCAGAGAAGATTTACTTGTACTCATTAAGAAGTATTTGAATATGAGGAAAGCTGGAGTGGCTCTATCCAGCCACCTCTCCTCCCATTCTACCCAATAACCACCGGGCTTCCCATGGAACAAGGTTTCCTAATGTAAATTCCCATCCTCTTGCAAAATTTCTCCTGGTAGTAAGAAACTGACTAAAACTGGCCACAAAATGAAATATACAAAATTATCTCAATTTACAGATTTGTAAAGTATCAACTTTATAAAAAGGGGGAAAGCCTATATTGAATATTCAAATTCAAGGCAAACTCTAAGGAAATTCAATTTAAGTATTTTAAGTTTCTCAAATATTTTTATAAGCATCTTTTTTAAGAAAAAAAAAGCCAAAAAAGTTACTATAGAAACACTTTCAGCAATGAGAATAGGGTAAAAGTAACCAAATGGCAGTTCATTACTATCTAAGGAATGTTACAAGAAAGGCCAGATTGATTACTTCAAACTGTTGAACCAAAAATGATGTTCTAAAGCTACTATCTGTTTACAAAATATAAATTCATAATATAGTATCTCATGATAATGTGAAAGAAAGAAAAATAGTGTTACACACACTTACCAATATGGATATAGCCATGCTTATACAATCTGTTAAGGACCAGTGTTAAAATAAGACCAACATTCCGAGAATTATAGTATGTGAGATAAATTATCCATCCACAAGACAAAATGGTAGCTGGTGAGAGGAAAACAAATCAGCAAAGATTTACTTCCATATAGTAATCTATATTCTGACAACTTAATACTGGCAATTTTAAAATCATAGGTTCTTCCTTTCTTATATAACTTCCTTTTTTCTTCAGTTATTTGCCTAAAATAAAAATTTTTATTTGTTTGTTTGTCTGTTTTTCGAGACAGGGTTTCTCTGTGTAGCTTTGGTGCCTTTCCTGGAGCTTGCTCTGTAGACCAGGCCAGCCTCTAATTCACAGAGATCCACCTGCCTCTGCCTCCCAAGTGCTGGAATTAAAGGCATGGGCCACCACCGCCCAGCTTGCCTAAAATAAAATTTAAAAGTGTAGATTCTAATCAGATAAAGTTCAATGCTTCAAGAACTTGAAAGGTATTGCTGCTCCATGCCTCTGCCTTCAGTTTTGGTTAAAAAAAAAAAAAAAAAAAACTAGTTTTTTGCCCTTACATGTAAATTGGTACCTCACTCCTAGAGCCTTCAACATTCTTTCTTTGTTCTATATACTGTTCTACTCTCTCTTCTCTGCCCATGATTCCCAAATTTGTCCTCCCAATGGTATTTCACAAATCCTGCATGTTCGGTTTTTACTATTTCACCCTGATTATTCTCTGAATATTTTAATTTGTCTATCATGTCTTTAAGCCCTGGAATTCAATTTTCACTTGATCTATTAATGAGGTTTTTCTCTAACTTTTTTATTTTGATTTATTGACATTTTCATTTCCAAAATTTCAAACTGATTTATTCTCAGCACTTGTATGTCTCTATTGAATTCCTCTATCTCTCTGTTTGACTTACTTCATTCAACTGTTTGTTCTCTTTGAATTCATTCATTTTATTCATGTCCTCTTTCTTTCATTAAACATTCTTATATTATTCTTTTGACTTCCATGACATTTCATTCAATTTGCTCTCATTATTACTATGGAATTAGGAATTTTCAAGTGCATAGTGCAGCCTTGCTTTTTTGTTTTTTTGCATTTCTGTGTTGGGATTTAAGCATCTGGGATGAGTCACTGGCTAGACTTTTTTTTAATCATCCATATTTTTTTTTCAATGCAAATACTTGCAGTGTTCAAGTGAACTAAGTTATATATATGGTTAAGGTGTCATTTTCCCCCAATGGATTTGACTCATCTCTGACAGCAATCCACTAACTTTGGGACGAGTCTATTATGAAAACAGAATAATCTTCAATAAAAATACTTGCCCCAACCCTAATAATTTTGGACGAATACAAAAACACAGTGTGCAACAAGGTATTAGTGACTAAGAACAATGATGGAAAGAAAGTACAACTAGTGATTAGTATTAGAGTAGCACACAGAAAATAAAAGGAAAAATGAATAAAGGATGTAACAGTAAAGATAAAGGGAGGAGATAAGGCAGCTCCATTTAATAGTAAAATGGAAAGAGAAAAATGCAAAGAAACACAAACAAACTAAAACCACCCCAGCACTTGCAAGACTGAAGCAAGAAGACCCACAAATCCTGGCCAATCTGTGTTCTTAAGGAAAGCCAAAAATAAGAGGGAAAAGAACAGAGCAGAACAAAACTGGTCCAGTTGAATTAAATGAAATATAAACATGAAGGAAAGAGAAATAGGTGGGGTACAAAGTCTGTGTGTGGCTTCTTACAAGAGCCTGGTGGCCTGATCTTCCCCTAGGCAGTCACTCACAATGCCCAGAGCACAATGCCACCTCCCACTCTGCACAATCCCAAAGATTTCTGTTTCCCAATTTCTTTTGTTCCTTCAGTATTGAAACCAGTGCTGTTCTCTTATCCCAGCTTATTGGATAGCTGCATTCCATCCATACCCAGTTACTCCCCAAGATCCTAAGTCTACGCAGCTTCACTCCTCCCAGTCATGCACTGCCCTGCCCAGTGGAAGTCTGGTGCAATGAGCCAGTTAAGGAACAAATGGCTCAGCTCCAAGGACAGGTAGGTAAGCAGCTTAAGAGCTGCTGCCACCACAATCATATCATTCTTGGTTAGGCCACAGATACCAGAGCTACTACCTTAGCCATGGCTCTGGATGATTTTTTTTTTCCAACTTAGAGAGAAAAATCATTGGTTTTTAATCAACAATCTCTACTTTTTAAAAAGTAACAGGAGCTGGGGAAATGGCTCAGTTGGTACAGTCAGTGCTTGCATGAAGACCTGAATTTGGATCCCCAGCACCCATATAAAAGACAGGCATGGCACATGCAACTATAAAAAAGAACTAGGGAACCTCCCCAGAGTTCATTGGCCAGTCAACCTCATGGAAGCAATGAGCTCCAAGTTTATTGAAAGACTGTCTCAAAATGTAAGGTGGAGAGAGACTGTGGAAGGTACCCAATATCAACCTCTAGTTTCCACAAACATGTACATCACACATATATACACCAACACACACATATCCATAAACACAAAGAAAAGGAAATTTTGTCAAAGGAACATTAAACAGGCAACCTGTGGAAGTCTGAATGTAATTGGCCCCCATAAGTTCATAGGGAGTAATACTATTAGGAGGTGTAGCCTTGTTGGAGTAGGTGTGGCATTGCTGAAGAAATGTGTCTTAGTTCACTTCCTGCTGCCTTCAGATCAAGATGTAGAACTCTCAACTCCTTCCCCAGCACCAGGTCTGCCTGTATGCTGCCATGCTTCCTGCCATGATGATAGTAGTCTAAACCTCTGAAACTGTAAGTCAGCCCCAATTAAATGTTTTCCTTTAGGAGAGCTGCCCTGTCTCTTCACAGCAATGGAAACCCTAACTAAGATGCTGCCCTCTCCTAAATATTTGTAGTAACTGTTATGACAATAACCTACTTTTGAAGAATGTCACTATGGTAAAATAAATCATAGTCATGAAAAGTTGTCATCTACAAAATTTATATTTTTTAAACACCTTGTTCATGAATACACAAAAGGAAAAACACAAAAACCATTGTTTTGATAATGAATTCCCTTTTCTTTTAAATGTATAACTACTTTCTAAATAAGGAAAAAGTAATGTGCAGCAGGTTAAGATGTGACCTAGCAACATCACAGTAAAATTGTCACTTTGTTCAAAATAATGCTACAAAGTTTTTAAAAACAAAGCAGTAGCTTTGTTTCATATGGGGAGGGGGGCTTTTATTAATAATTTATAGTAGTTTTCTTTTGTCAAAGCGTATAGAACTCCAAGTCTAAATTGTAATTCAATCCTACCTAATATTATGAAGCATTGTTATTCCTTTGGTATACTGCTGTGGGATAATGCTTTTGTACACTGGTTTAAATAAAACAGATTGGCCAGTAGCCAGGCAGGAAGTATAGGCAGGATAAGCAAACAAGGAGAATAATGGGAAGAGGAAGGCTGAGTCAGGAGACGCCAGTCTGCTGCCAGGGAGCAGCACCTAATGGCACACAGGTAAAGCCACTGAACACACGGCGACATATAGATTAACAGAAATGGGCTGAGTTTAAGTGTAAGAACTAGTCAGTGGTAGGCCTGAGCCAATGGCTGAACAGTTTTAATTAATATAAGCCTCTGTGTATTTATTTGGGTCGGAGTGGCTGCAGGACTAGTGGGTAAGAGAGATTTGTTCCGACTGTGGGCCAGGCAGGACACAGAAAAATTCTGGCTACAGTATATTCGTCACCTCTACCCATATTCCTGCTTTATAGCATATGGCATCAAGTCATAAAAGAGGCAAAAGCATGTACTTAGGAAAAATTGCTATGTAATCCACAGCATGTGATCCATGTTACTATCAAAATGGGAAAAGTAAAGGCTATCTTCATAAAACTCCTTTGAGCACTGAAACAACACATGCAAGCTTCCTATTGTATTCTGTATACCAAATATGTTGAAAAAATATCAGTATGTCCCCTTTTCCTTACTACCCTTCCTAATTTCCCTTCTACATTTCAAGTTCCTACAACAAAATCCAATTCAAATAGCACAATTTCCATCAACTTGTGCAGCAGTAACAGTTTCAATGATCTTTCACTAGTATTATTTTATACTTCTTCCTTTTCTCCTTCATATTCATTCACTCATTTCTCCCTTCCTTCTCCTTCCTCTACCATTTAATTATGCACTATTTTGAACTATTTGTATATACCTAGAAAACTTCTAGACCATTATACAAAAAAGTTATAAATAGCATAAACCACTACCATTTTCCCTCACTGGAAAACAAAGAAATTAAAATAAAGTATTAAATAAATGTTATCTCACTATAAAATATATTTACCATGGACATTTATTATGTTGATATAATAAAAATACTTGTGTATGGTTGGAGTAGGGGTGAGGAAGGTATTTTAAAATAGGAAAAATAAGCTCAATACAATCTATGTCAGATATACAATATCATAAGTCAGATAACTAGGCAGCCTAAGAAAAAGAGAAACAATACAGAGTAGTTTCCAGAGCAAATATTCAAAAGACATGTATAAAATCTCCTTTCCCAGAGATAAATGAATGCTACTGGAGCATTCCAGGTCGAGTCAACCACTGTCTACAATCTGACAGTAGTTAATACATGCAAGAAAACACAACAAAATATTTTTAAAAAATATATCCTACTTACCAACAAGAAGCCAAACAACATTGGAATTGTGTTCTGTAAGAAAATCTTCTAATTGAGTGATACTGGGGACAATGCTGTCATTTTTCCTTTGATCCATTACTGATATTTTTCCAGAACATCTAAAGGCCTAAAAGAGATCAACAGTTAAACTTAGAATCAAAGATTCATAAAACTCCAATAGAAATCATGTAAAGGAGTAAAAGGTGAATTAACAAGGTTAAGTCACTTTCTATTTCTTTCACTGGGAATGCAAGTAAACAACAAATGAAATATATACATATTTCTATCCAAATAGAAGGCCATGGTTCACATTAGTAATGTCATGATTTTATCAATCAAGGTAGTCAAATCTCTGTGAGTTCCAGGCCTACATATGGTCTACATAGCAAGTTCCAGGGTAGCCAGGGTTAAATAGGGATACCCTGTCTCAAAAAAAATAAAAATAAAAATAAAATAAAATAAAAGAGTAGTTACTAAGAGAGGCATGATTACTATTAAAGACCATAGTGAAAATGTATTTTCTAATGTATAATGTATAAGTTCTAATCATCTATATAATTATCCACCTAGATTTTTTTCTCAAAAGTTAGCATTTAATATTATATTTATATATTAAATAAATCTTCATAATTACCATCACCTCTATGTAGTCACCAATATTCGACAAGGTAATAATCTTCCTAGTCAAATCCACTCTGGGTAGCATGTGAAAAGTTAAATGATCTCTTGCCATCACATGTTCAGGATATATTATAATAAAATGTCAACAGAGATAGCCAACTGTATAGATAAATATGTATATAGATATGTATGTGTACTGGTTTGAATAAGATGGACCCATAAGCTCATATATTTGAATGGTTATTCACCAAGGAGTGGAACTCTTTGAAAGGATTAGAAGGATTAGGAGGTGTAGCCTTATTGAAGAAGTAAGTCACTGGAGGTGGACTTTGAGGTGTCAAAACCCTATGTCAAGCCCAGTCTCCTTCCTTCCTTCCCTCCCTCTCTGCCTGTGGATCAGGATGTACTTCTGAACTACTTTTCCAGCACCATGCCTTCCACCATGCTCCCCACCATGATGACAACAGACTAAGCCTCTAAAACTGTAAGCAAGCCCCCAATTAAACGCTTTCTTTAATAAGAGCTGCCTTGATCATGGTGTCTCTTCACAGCAATAGAACAGTGACTAAGACAGTATGTATAACACATACACAGATAGACAAGTAACATGATTATGGTTATTTTTATATATAAAGAATTAAAAATAAGAAAGTTCTTATAATAAAAAAGTATTTCCCTTTAATACAGTATTAATATAATTAACCCAATCCATTTACAACAAAAAGTATCCAGTTACAATACAAATTTAAAAAAAAAAAACTCAAAAAAAAGGGGTTAAGGAATCACAAGGAGAACTGTATCATTAATATTCCTTTTGATCAAGTAGCACAGATAAGTTTTGGAGGAGAAAAAATAATAACAGTAAACTTTTCAGGATACACAACGAATGTATGATGACAAGTTTTTCATTAAAATTCAATGAATATGACTTGCCAACTTTCTTTTTTTTTTTTTTTTTTTTTTGGTTTTTCGAGGCCAACTTTCTAAATATATTTTTGTTTGTTCGCCATGGCTCTCACTTAGGGGATCATAACAGAATGTAATTTTCTTACACACACACACACACACACACACACACACACTGAAATCTTAGTATAACATGAAAAAAACAAAACATCTCTTAAAAGTAAAAGGGGGCATGTGCAACAACAGACAATAACAATACCATTAAACAGCAAAAAAGCTAGAGAAAAATGGTAAAATGTTTCTACTTTTACATTTTTCCCACTGTTTACAAACTGAGTAAGGCAAGACATGTTCTCATATTTCTCAAAGCACTGAAAGACCTATCAATCACCAGCCTAAATTTTTGAAGGAAGGGATCACTTTATAACCCATGAACATTCTCTTTTGTCCTTTTTTGTTCAACATTTTTTTATTTAAATGGGAGAAACACTTTGAAAAGGTCCATAGTTAAAAAAACAAATACAAGAACACACATTTGATACCCAATACCAAAAGACAAAAAAGGAGACAAAGAAAGTCAAGAACATACTTAGCCAGACCTAGTAACTCCTGTAATTAGTATATTAACATAATTAATATTAATATAATTGCTGCTATAATCTCAGTTCCTCAAGGGGCTATAACCTAGAAAATCACAAATTTAAGCCAGTAAAATCCATATCAAAAAGTAGATACAAATAAATATCCACATATTTTATAATAAATTATATGTGATAAAATGGCATGTACCTATCTTATGCTTATTTTTTATCATCTTAGAGATGTCAAATGATTATATACTGAAGGAGACAAGGTTAACTGAGGGATATGTTCTGGCATTCCAGTCTCCACACAAAAAAGATAATAATCAAATAATCAAATCCGAAAAATGGGACCCATCCACAAAAAAAAAAAAAAACCTAGACTCCTCATCCAAAATCACCACCATTTACCACTATAACAACTCATTATTCTTATCAAAGGAATGAAGAAAGAGGGTGTTGAAGCTGCAAAGGCATAAATCTATAGGATCAGTATCTACCAACATTCTCACCAATGATGAATGCAAAACATTTAAGAAAAACCATCAGACAAAAACCCAATGTTAAAAACACATCTTGAGCAAGTACAGAAGAAACTACTTTGTAGTAGTTTGAATGAGAATGACGTCCGTAGGCTCATATGTTTAAATATTTGGTTCCCAGTTGGTGGAATTCTTTGTGAAAGTTTATGAGGTGTGACTTTGTTGGGAAAAAGTATGTTACTGGGGAAGGCTTTGTGGTTTCAAAATACTCATCATTTCCAGTGTGTCCCTCTCTGCCTCCCACTTGTGGATCAATGCTCTCAGCTGCTGCTCTAGGCATTTGTTAGCATACCTTTGCTCTGCCATCATAAACAATGCTCTGGAACCATAAGTCAAATGAAACACTTTCTTTTATAAGTTGCCTTGGTCATGGTATATTTATCTTTATCACAGCAATAGAAACTAATACAGCATTTGATATCAGGAAGTGGACTATTGCTGTCACAGACCTGACCATGCCGTTTTTGTTTTTGTTTTGGGAAAATGAGGAAGACTTTGGGACTCTGGACTAGAAAAGCAGTTGGATGCTGTAAGCTGAGTCTAAAAGGCCATCCTAGTAAGGGCTTAGAAGACAGAAGACTGAGAGTAATGAAGACTATGAAGGCCAAGCTGAAGAGGTTTCAGGCAGGAACAATATTAGCAACTGGACTGCACACCATTTTTGTGATATTTTGGCAAAGAATATAGCTGCCCTCTACCCTTGTCCTAAAACTTTGGGGCTAAATTTCTTTGGCAGTGGAAATCTCAAGACAGCCTAATACTGATTCTGTCATACCGTTATTAGTAATCACTGTTATGCGCGTACATCTACAATGAATAAAAGCAAGTAGGGTAAATGGAAATACAAAATGTACAGCTTGAAGAGAAAAAGAACACCAGGAAATTTAGTGTTGGAAGCAAAGCTTGTTCTGAAAGACATAAGATCAAGGCTAGCTGTACTAGAATAAAGGGAGGGGTACACTGAGGGAAAGCCAACTAAGCTTCCAACTTGAAAAAAAAAAGACCTAAGGTATTTAAAAGCAACAACAAACTAAAGATGCAGTAAATGTGAGACTAGGCTCCATCCCAAGTGAGCAGCAGAATGTAGTGTTTTCCACAGGGTTCTGGCTTTAGAGTCATGAAGGATAAAAGAGTAAAGAGGTTATAGAATCTTCCTCAGTGGTTAAGGACAATAGTGGAAATGAAACTGAGTTGTGTGGAGACCCCAAGTTGTTAGAGATGTCAGCTACACAGGATATCTGCCAGGGAGAGCTGAATACAGAGTGAAATTAGCCCAAGAATGAGATGTATGTTGCAGGCAGAGAAGCTGAAAGTGAAGAGTCATCTAAGCCCTTTGACATTAGATATGGAGCTCAGAGGTTTTTCCTGTTGGGTTTCCATCTTTCTTTTAAGTCAGTATTTCATTACTAGTCCCAATTCTTCTCCTTTAGAATGGTAATTCATATTCTAAACCATTGTATATTGAAAGTATTTAATGTGCTGCTTCATTTTATAAGGGCCTACAATGAAGAGATTGCCTTGAGTCTCAGGAGAGACTTTAAACTTCATATTTTTCAATAGTATTGAGACTGAAAGACTATAGGGGATTTTTTTTTCGGGGGGGGGGGGGGGGGGGTTCAAGACAGGGTTTCTCTGTGTAGCTTTGGAGCCTGTCCTGGAACTTACTCTGTAGACCAGACTGGCCTTGAACTCACAGAGATCCACCTGCCTCTGCCTCTCTAGTGCTGGGATTAAAGGCATGCACCACCACCGCCCGGCGACTATGGGGATTTTTTGAAGTTGGACTAAATTTGCATTCTGGTGATGCACGAGTCAATGGTGCCTGGGGGTGAAATGTGGTGGTTTGAATGAGACTATGACCTCCATCGGCTCACGTTTGAATATTTAGTCCCAGTTGGTGAAACTGGGAAGGATTAGGAGGTATGGCTTGGAGTAGGTTATGTCACTATTGGCAGGCTTTAAGGTTCAAAAACTAGTGCCATTCTTAGTTTGCTCTCTGCCTCCTGCTTATGAATCAAAATGTAAGCCCTTTGTTGCTACAGCCATCTGGCACCAAGCCTTTACTCTATCACCACAGACTCTAACGCTTTGGAACCATAAGCTAAATTAAGTTGCCTTGGTCACGGTGTCTTATCATAGCAACAGCAAAGAAACTAATTCAACCTTTGAGTAAGAACAAAGTATTCTGGCATAAGGATCAAGGCAACGGGGTATCCACTAGGATCTACAGCTCAGCCACATCTCATGGTACATCAACTGCTTAATGAAGAGGAGCTAGAAGCTAATATAAGAACCTACTGCATACTCTTCATACAGTAAATGATTCAGGAGAAACAAAAGTGGTTCTTTCCTCTTCTTCTACCATCCTGAACAGTTCAACCTCTTACCAGAAGCTCAAAATGATGCCTGTTATATAGTAGTCTATAAATACCTATTAAATGAATTACAATGCTTTTAATCATGTTTATCCATGTCTTTTATTACTCTCTATAGAACCTATAATTAGAAGAAGAGGAGGAGGAGAAGAAGAGAAAACACAAAAGAAGAGGAGGAGGAGAAAGAAGAGAAAATACAAAAAGAAGAGGCGGAGGGGGAGGAGGAGAAAACACTTTAAGTTTTGGTAATTGTTGCAAGCCTATACCAAGAAGCTGAGGCAAGAGGATCTCTAGTTCTAGGCAAGCCTTGACTTTGGAGATCTGGGCTCAAAAAACAAACTACTACAATGATAACAAACAAACATACAAATATTCTTTTTTAAACCTTTTATAAACATGAGCAGAAAATAGAGCAAGCATTACTGGAACTTGGTAATGAAGCAAGGGATTCTCTGGGCTTTCTTCTGCCAATGCAAAAGCTAAGCACTTGAGTTAATTATCAGTCATGTATCAGCAGTCCAAATTTCAGACAAAATGATTTGGGGGTCACAGATGTACTGAAACACAAATGAAACATAAAGTCGACTTTTCTCTATCTGGCCTTTAATAAGAAATTCGATTTTTTTTTTTTAATCTTAGGCAAAAATACTTACACAAGGTATTTTTTCCTTTAATCTTCAATGCTGTTTATCTTTCCTCTGCTGAAGGCCCTTCTGTAGCGTTTCATCTTAACAAGTCTGAAAGGAACAGCATATAACCAATTATAAAAGGTATCCTAACTTTGTTAGCAGGGTAACCCTTTCAAATTAAATTATTTAAACACACCAGAAAACTCTTCGGGATTGGTCCAATATTACATCCCCTTGTAACAAGAACTCCTAGACCTCAAATAAAACTAAAATTTTTAAAGCCACTCTACATATGAAAAGAATGTGACATAGGCGTCACTGAGGCAGGAGTCAGGACACTGATGGTCAAGTTCTACCTTTAAGACACACTTCAAAGTGGGCCCTTGAAACAGTTTAGTGTACCTTAGTTTCCTTTCTACTCTGGACATCTGGCACACTGTTTATCAAATGACAATCGCCTTGCAAACACTATGGGGTGGCATGTTGACTGAGGGGCTATAAAGAAGTAAGACTGCCAGGTTCGAAACAGTTCTGTTTCAAGGTTCTCATCCACAAAGTGTGAACAGACTTCATTCTTAATAGTACTGGTACAAATTCGATGAGACCACACTAGTCAGTGCTGATAAAGTCAAATTTTTAATTCATCCTTTATACTTGTCCGACTAAACGTGCTCCATTGTCATGCATGGGATGAAAAGAGCAACACGAAACCAGCTGAAACCTACTCTCTCGGTTCCAGAACCCATGACTTCCTCAGAGGAAATTTACAAGAATCCGTCCCCTTTAACAGACACCCCACTGTCAACACAGGAACATGGGGCGAAGGAGGAAGAGAACTAACACTTCCCGGAAGGAAGAAGAGCGTTCTGGACCTTCCTCTGGCCGCAGAGGTGTCCGTCCTGTGAGGTGTGCCCTCCTGGACGAGGCTTCCCGCGGCAGCGACGCCGGGCCATCCCGGGAGGCTCGGCCCGGCCCGCTCCGCCGGAGGCGCGCCCGCCAGCAACCCCGGCCCCCGGCTGTCAGCACCTGCTAGGCCTCGGCCGCGACCTCCGACCCCGCGTCCCAGGCCCGCGCCACAGCCGCGACCCCGCAAACCTCCCGGACTGGCCCGGAAAGGCGCTGCCCACCTCCCGACCGCCCAAGCCCTCACCGCACGCAGCCTCCCGAGCTCCTCTCACCTGACAGCGCGGCAGCCCCAAGCCGGGAGCTCCGTCGATGCCTACACCCTCAGCCTGCGCAGGTCCAGCTCCGCCGGCAGCCTCGGACGCCCATGGGGCGGGCGGAGGAGCAGAGCCGGGGCAGGAGCGGAGGCCAGCGGCACTGCGGCTACGTCAACCGGCAGCGTCTCACGTCAGGGCGTCAGCGCCTCCGGGCACGCCACAATGGCCCCGCCCACTAACCGAATGGGCCCCACCCCTCACGGGCCGGGGGCGGAGCCGAAAACACCGGCCTGGGCAGAGGGGCGGGGCCTGGGCCTAGGACTCGGCTCTGGGTAGGGGGCGGGGCTTAGGCTCCTGGGAGAAGGCGTAAGCCGAGGGGCGGGCCCTGAGCTGTGGGACCTAACCGTGGACTCAAGGCGAAACCTGTGCCTAAGGGCGGGGCCAGGGCCAAGGAATTGTGCCTGGATAAGGGACACAGCCTGAGTGAAGGGACCTGGCCGTGTCCACAGGGCGAAGCCTGGTGTGAGGGGCACAAATCACAGAAGACATGAAAACTGCCTTGCTCCAGATTGGAAGTGGGGATAAGTCCTGATAATGTGGATGGTATAGTCAACATAGGAAAAGGAAGCCAAATATACTTGATTGTGTGAAACACTGACACAATGAATCAACCAAATACATTATTATTATTCTAATAATGAAAGTGGTTCGTGCTAGACACCCTGAATATGATTTAGCAAATGAGCCAAGGCTAACAACTTTCTGTTAGGACACACAATTAACCTGTGTGTTTCATATGCACAAATAGTGTAAAGCAAAACATTAAACAGCCTTGGGTGGGTGAAAGATTTCAGAGTGTTTGGAGCAGAGTGGAAAAGTGCTCATACAACTTGAAATGGGAACAGCAAGAGTGAACTGTTGAGAGCACTTATATGCTCATTTATCCTCCCTAAGTTCTGCAAAGAATAGTCTTATCCCCGTTTTTCTCCAATTCAAAAATTGAAAACCTAAGGCTTAGAGAGTTGAAATACATTGCCAGTCTAGAAAGCTAGGATTTGAACCCAAAAACCATCGTTTCCTGTTCATTTTTTTTGTTTGGATTGGTTTGGTTTGGTTTGGTTTGGTTTTGGTTTTGGTTCTTCGAGACAGGGTTTCTCTGTGTAGCTTTGGAGCCTGTCCTGGAACTCACTCTGTAGCCCAGGCTGGCCTCAAACTCACAGAGATCCGCCTGCCTCTGCCTCCCAAGTGCTGGGATTAAAGGCGTATGCCACCACCGCCCGGCCCTGTTCATTCTTTACACTACTTGTCAATATCTAAGCTTCTGGTTCTAAGAGATCAGGTCATCTCAATATTTCTACAAGAGGGTGGTAGTGGCTACTCTTAAACAGATAGGAAGAAAAAGAAAACAAAAACAAAATGAGGTACTGCAACAAATTGTTATTAAATAGAAACTTGAGGCAGGATGATTGTTGGGAGATCTAGCTCAGTCTGGGCTACAAAGTCAACTTCAGACAAGTTTATACTGCAAAGTCAGATCCTGTCTCTGCATCCCACCCAAACCTGGCACCGTGCAAGATCAGGGTTGATCAAAATTCAGTAAGATGAAAACACCATCAGGTAACGTGCTAGTTTGTAAACTACACAAATTTTTAAAGGAAGGAAGGAAAGAGAGAAGAAGGATGAGATGAGGGATGGGAATGGGGGTGAGAAATTTCTACCTAATAATAAAGCTTGAAATGATATATGAAAATATAAACAATATGTTTGAATAGATATTTGTCAAAAGTCTATAAAAATGAATATGCACAAGAAAAGTTGTTTAAAATCTTTCATCAACAGGGAAATACAAATCAGTATGTCAGTTAAATGTTTCTTCACACCCACTCTAGTGACTCTAATAGAAGAAAAACATCTGAGAATAATGGTAGAGGCCTGTAAACCCAGCCATTTGGGAACCTGAAGCAAGAGTATTGTTTAGCCTGATCTGGGAAACATAACAAGACTCCATTTCCAGAAACCACAATTCAAAAGGTTTAAAAGGTTATGAAAAAAATATATGTTGGAGAGGATATGGAGAAACTGGTTTCTTATGTTGCTGGTAGGAATGCAAAGCCATGTAGCCACCATGGAAAACAGTTTGACATTTCTTCATGGTGTTAAACATAGAGCTGTCAAGTGACCCAGCAATTCCACTCTTAAGTGTATGTCCAAATGAACTGAGAACACTATGTTCACATAAAATGAATATTCACTATAGCATTATTTGTTCACACTAGCCTAAGAAGTGAAACAACTCCCATTCCAGTACTCAAGCCCTCACACATCATCATCTTCGCTGTGGCCAGCCCTTTCCCCCAACTCCACAGGTGCAGGCCACACTAGTCAGAAGAACAGAGCTCCTCCCACCCCCCACTGCTGCACCAAAGGCCAAGCCAAGCACCAGAAGGCCAGCTCACAACTTAGAAAGAGACTCCCTACTAGAACAGAGGTCACACTGGCCATCAGAAATCCAGGCCACAAAGACTAAAAGACCAAAGAGGAAACAAAAAACAAGGAACAAAATATACATCCAACAAAAACAAACTCAGAAATCAGGACCTAGTCCTAATCATCCCAAACCCAGATGTCTAAATGCCAGTGTAAGAATAGAATTAACAAGAGCCAGGGCAATATGGCACCACCAGAGCCAAGCTATCCTACAACAGCAAGACCTGAATACCCCAATGCAGCCAACACACAAGAAAACAACCTTAAAAACAACTTTATGAAAATAATAGAAGTCCTTAAAGAGGAAATTTACAATTCCCTTAAAGGAATTGAGGGGGAAAAAAAAAACAAAAAATTGGAAGAAATCAATAAATCCCTTAAAGAATGCCAAAAAAGCAGGGGGGGGGCAGGTTAAGGAAACTATTCAAGACTGGAGAATCAAAATAGAAGCAATAAAAAAAATGAGGAAATTCTGAAAATGGAAAATCTAGGTAATTGAACAAACTACAGTGAAAGCATCACCAATAGAATACAAGAGAGGGAAGAGATAATCTCAGGCACTGAAGATACAATAGAAGAAATAGATTCATCAGTCAAAGAAAATGTTAAATGCAAAAATTTCTTGATACAAAACATCCAGGAAATCTGGGACACTATGAAAAGACCAAACCTAAGAATAATAGGAATAGAAGAAGGAGAAGAATCCCAACTCAAAAACCTAGAAAACATATTTAACAAAATCATAGAAGAAAAATTTCCTAACCTAAAGAAGGACATGCCTATAAAGGTAGAAGAAGCTTACAGCACACCAAATGGGTTGGATCTGAAAAGGAAGTCCCTATGTCACATAATAATCAAAACACTAAACATCAGAACAAAGAAAGAATATTAAAAACTGCAAGAGAAAAAAGGCCAGGTAGCATATAAAGACAGACCTATAAGAATTAAACTCAAGTCCTTAAAGGAGACTCTAAAGCCAAAAGGGCCTGTACAGATAGATGTGCTGCAGACTGTAAGAGACCATGGGTGCCAGCCTAGACTACTATACCCAGAAAAACTTTCAATCACCATAGATGGAGAAAACAAGTTATTTCATGACAAAGTCAAATTTAAACAATATCTATTCACAGATCCAGCACTACAGAAGGTACTAGAAAGAAAACTCCAATCCAAGGAAGTTAACTACACCCACAAAAACAGGCAATAGATAATCTCACACCAGCAAAATACAAACACACACACACACTACATACACTACCAGCAGCAGCAGCAGCAACATAACAGAAATTAACAATCACTGGTCATTAATATCCCTTAATATCAATGAACTCAATTCGCCTATAAAAAGACACAGGCTAACAGAACAGATGAGACAGGATCCTGCATACTAGAAACACACCGCAACTTCAAGAACAGACATTACCTCAGAGTAAAGGGTTGGGAAAAGACTTTCCAATCAAATGGACCTAAGAAATAAGCTGGTGTAGCTATCCTAGTATCTAACAGAATAGACTTCAAACCAAAGTTAATCAAAAGAGATGGAGGACAATAAAGGAGGACATTAAAGGAAAAATCCACCAAGATGAAGTCTCAATTCTGAACATCTATGTTCCAAATGCAAGGGTACCCACATTTGTAAAAGAAACATTACTAAAGCTTAAGTCACACATTGAACCCCACACATTGATTATGGGAGACTTCAGTACCCCATTCTCATCAATGAACAGGTTATCCAGCCAGAAACTGAACAGAGAAATAATGGAACTAACAGATGTTATGACTCAAATGGACCCAACAGATATCTACAGAACATTTCACCCAAACACAAAATGAACATCATGAAACCTTCTCCAAAATTGACCATATACTCAGTCACAAAGCAAGTTCTAACAGATATTTTAAAAAAAAATTGAAATAACCCCCTGTATCTAATCAGATCACCAAGGATTAAAGTTGTATTTCAACTATAGAAACAACATAAAGCTTACAAACTCATGGAAGTTGAACAATTAACTCTCTACTGAATTACCACTGGGTCAATAAAGGAAGGAAAGAAGGAAGGAAGGAAGGAAGGAAGGAAGGAAGGAAGGAAGGAAGGAAGGAAGGAAGGAAGTCAAAGACTTCCCAGAATTCAATGAAAATGAATGTACAACATATGCAAAATTATGGGAGTCAATGAAGCGGTGCTAAGAGGAAAATTCATAGCACTAAGTGCCTTAATAAAGAAATTAGAGAGATTTCATATAGTGACTTGACAGCATTCCTGAAAACTCTAGAACCAAAAGAAGCAAACTCACCCAAGAGCACAGGAAATAATCAAACTCAGAACTGAAATCAGTAAAATAGAAACAAAGAGAGCAATGTAAAGAATCAATGAAACAAAAGTATTGGTTCTTTGAGAAAATCAACAAGATAGGCAAACCCTTATCCAAACTAACCAAAAGGCAGAGAGAGAATATTTAAATTAATAAAATCTGTAATGAAAAGGGGGGATATAACAGACAAGCATGGTATGTACTCACTTATAAGTGGACAGTAGCTGTTAAGTAAAGGATAATCATGCTACAATCCACAGACCCAGAGAGGGTAAGTAACAAGGAGATCTCAAGAGAGGGATGTATGAATTTCACTGTGAAGGAGAAATAGAATAAATATCACTGGTATGGATGGTGGGAGACAGATCTAGATGGGGGGGATAGGAGCAGGAGGGATCAGGCTGAGGGGAGGATGGAGGAAAGAGTACTGGGAGAAACACCTAGAATGAGAGGACAATCTGGGATGAGCTAGAAATCTAGAGCAATGGAAACTCCTAGAATTTTACAAGGTGACCCTAGGTAAGATTCCTAGCAATAGGGTATACATCGCCTGAACGGACCATCTCCTGTAACAAGGCAAGACTTCCAGTGCAGGGTTTGAGGCAACAACCCAGCCACACAACCGTTGACAATTTGTCCTGCCTACAAGATGTGCTGGGGTAAAGGTGGACCAGAATTTGTGGGAGTGGCAAACCAATGGTTGGCCCAGCTTGAGACTCCTACCATGAGAGGGAGCTCACCCCTGACACTGCCTAGAGGGCCAGGACCCAGAGGCAGGATAGCCCAGAGACCTAGGATAGAACCAAATGCTACTGGCAAAAAAAAAAAAAAAAAAAAAAAAAAGTCAAGTGATTCCTAATGATATTCATGATATTCTGCTGTACTCATAGATTGGTGCCTAGCCCGATCATCAGAGAGGCATCATCCAGCAATTGATGAAAATAAACACAGAGACCCACAACCAAACATTAGGCTGAGCTCAGAGCTCAGGGATTCCTGCAAAAGATGGAGAAGAAGAATTGTAGGATCAGAGGGATCAAGGACATCACAAGAAAACCCAGAAAATCATCTAAGCAGGGCTCATAGGGCCTCAGAGACTGAACCAAGAACCAGGGAGCCTGCATGGGACTGACCTAGGCTCTCTGCATCTATGCTACAGTTGTGTAGCTTGGTCTTGTGAGTCTCTTAACAGTGGAGGCAGGGGCTGCCTTTAACTCTGTTACCTGTTTTTGAGACCCTTTCCTCATACTGGGTTACCTTATCCAGCCTTAATAAGAGAGGAGGTGCCTAGACTCACTGCAACTTGATATACCCTGGCTGGTTGATATCCATGGAAGGCCTACCCTTTTCTGAAGAGAAAGGGAGGAGGAGGAGTGGATGGGGGGGGCTGAGCAGGTGTAGGGGAGGGACTGAGAGGAGAGGAGAGGAGAGGAGAGGAGAGGAGAGGAGAGGAGAGGAGAGGAGAGGAGAGGAGAGGAGAGGAGAGAGAAAACTGTGGTCAGGATGTAAAAATACATACATACATACACACGTACATAAACAAAAAAAAGCAAACAAACAAAAAAAAAAAAAAAAGAAACAACTCAACATCCATCACCACCATTGATCTGATGACAATCGGGCTAGGCACCAATCTATGAGTGATAAACAAAATGTCACATGTCCATTCCATGGCATCTTATTCAGAAACAAAAACACATGAAATGAGGCCAAGGAGATGGTAAAGGGCTTGCCACACCAGTATCAGGACCTAAGTTTATCGCCCATTTCAAAAGCTGGCCATAGCAGAACACTTGTAATCTCAGCACCGGGGAGGTGGAGATTGAGGGCAGGGAGTCCCTGGGTCTTGCTAGCTGGCTAGTCCTGACAAATTGGTGAGCTCTAGGTTTAGTCTCAAAAAACAAGGGGGAGAGCATGCATGGGTGAACTTTGAAAATATTATAAGTGAAAGAAGCTTATCTTAAGACTTTATATTTCATAATTCCACTTATATGGAATATTTAGAATAAGAAAATTCAGCGATAGAGAAAGTGAATTAGCAAATTGCCTGAGTCTCAGGGAAAAGAGTTGGGTTTAGGAGTCAGTGTAGTGGTTTGAATATGAATGACCACCTTAGACTCATATGTTTAAATGCTTGGTCCCCAGGTGGTGGAAATGTTTGAGGATTAGGAGGCATGTCTTTGTTGGAAGAGGTGTGTCACTGGAAATAGCTTTTTATGTTTCAAAAGCCCACACTATTCCCAGTTAGATCTCCTTCCCTCCCTCTCTCCCTCCCTCCCCCTCTCTCTCTTACTGTCCCCCATAAGATCTCTTCTACTGCTCCAGCACCATGCCTGCTGCCAAGCTCCCTAACATGATGGTCATGGACTCACCCTCCGAAACCACAAGCCCCATTAAACTCCTTCTATAAGTTGCCTTGGTCACTGTGTCTCTTCATAGCTGTAGAAAAGAAACTAAGACAGTTGGGAATTCACTGAAGACATGTATGGATTTCTTTTACAGAAGGAAAATATGTGCTAAAATTAGAATACGCTGATTATTGCACGGCCCTTTGTGTGTACTAAAAATGTATATTTTGAATGGAAAATGGTAAGGTTTACATCTCACGTGGTTATGACTCTTCCTTATCCCAGAAAAAATAATTGTCTGCAATGAGTGTATTGTTTGTTCGTCTACTATATAACAAACTGTTCTCACATGGAAAAAAAATTCAGTTTTCTACTTGTGCATATGAGAATTTTTCCTCTCTTAATTTAATTCATTCACAATCTTTTGTGTATTTAAATTAAAACACACTTTTCACTATTTGATGCCATTTTATTTTGGAAGTCATGAGAGAGAAAAAAAAGCCTCAACATGGAGCCATGCTCCATAGTCAAAACTAAAAACTACAGTCAAAACTAAAAGATGAACTTTTCATCAATAACTTGATAAAACAGAGGAAATAGGAAAATGATTTATTTGTGTCAAAGTGTAACTTTGGGCAAAATAGATATTTTGAAGGCAGGAACTTTGGGAAATAGCTAATATAGACAGAAAAATTTATAGTATTGATTCTATTTGGGGTGAACTAGTAAATGTGAAAACTGAACTATAAATCTCATAAATTTGACTTGATATTCCATCATTTTTAATTATCAAAATCAAAATGTGTTAAGGAGCACTCAAGGTTCCCAACATTCTTTTCTGTATATATAGGGCACAAAAATATAATTTCAGTTAGTAAACATACCCTAGTACTAAAATGTTGCCACGTTTCAAATGCTAGACATGCTGTCATTGAACCAGTGCTAAAGATTTTCAGCAATAGAGAAAATTCTCTACAGCAGTTTTTATGGCACCCAGTAATATCATATCAGTGTCCTAAATCAAAATCTTTGTGTCTTCATCAAAAGGAAATATTACAGTGTGTTTATTTGTCTGTATACACAAGGATATAATTCCCTAGTGTAACTCTTTTTTAAAAAGTAATCGTATTTCACTTCCATAAACTCACACTGTAATAACATATAATTAAATTATTGCCTCACTCATTCAGAAATCATAAACAATCCACTGCCATTTTTACTTAAACTGTAATTCATTCAAAATCAAAACAAACTATTACATTATTCATCTTGGTTTATATAAACTAATTGTCCCCTTAGCAGAATTGGTAAAATTCTAAAAATCGGTCTGTGTACTTTTGGGCCTGAAAATACCTTGAAAGTCCTTTTATTTTGAGTTAAAGAGTATTAGACTTGAGAAAACTCTAAAGGAAAGTTAAACTTTGACTATATATAAATATAAAGGTTATGCAAGATTGCTTAGCATTTTTGTTCTCAAAAAAGAGCCTGTGGTTTTTTTTTGGTGTGTGTGTATGTGGTTTTTTGTTGTTATTGTTGTTGGGTTGTTTTTGTTTTTGTTTTTGGGTGTGTGTGTGTGTGTGTGTGTGTGTGTGTGTTGGTGATCAAATCCAAAGTCTTTCCCATTCTAAGCATGCACTTTCCCATGGAGCCACACTCCAGTCTAACAGCATGATCTATTTAGTTCTTTTTCTTTTTTTTAATTTTTTTTCATTTTAGAACTATCTCTATGTACGGTCATTCTTTTAACATGTACATATACTGAGGATTTTATAAAACAAAGGAGCTAGAAGTAAAACTTAAATTTAAGTAAGAAAACTGAGATTATTCCAGAGAAGTTCCAAGGCTCACATTTCCTTGTTCATCTTTAACAACCTCTTCAAGCCCTTTCCTTGTGAACATTCGAGATTCTGGCAGGCTCACTGCATCTCATTCAGGATGGGCAGTGCTCAGCTTCTGTTGCTGGTGTGAAAATGACCAGTGAGGCCCTGATGTTATTTCTGTGTCCTAGACTTGAAACTGAAATAAAGGAAGTGAGTAGATAAACTACTAGTTATTCAGTTCTTTCTTCAAGGGATCCATTTTATCCCCCTTGTGGTAAGCCTCTTGGAAGAATCAATACACTGTCTTTAGTGGTGGGGAAGGGCAAACTGAAGTGGTGATTCTGAACAGAGAGGATGCGATAAAACAGAATTGGGCATGAGATTTCTAGCTGTGGGAGACAGGTGCACCCACAAGCTGTGATTTTAAAAAGGCTTTTTTTTTTGCAAATTTGAATTTATTACATGAAAGAACTTGCTTCAAAAGCAGTAAGTCAATTATTTCAGTAAACAAAAGAAAAGGGACTTACTTTAGTAGGCATTAAGAAAAAAAATTAAACAAAGTCTATAATTCTATTTCTCCAGTTGGCAGTACAAGAATCAGGAGTTCAAGGCCATCCTGGAGTATATAGCAAATTTTAGGCTAATATGGGTTACATGTGGCCCTGTTTCAATGAACAAAAAGAACCACCAGTAGGGTTTTCCATTTTCATTTCAAGTGCCTGCCGGCTCTGATTCAAAACCTGCTGGCCCTGAAGCCTCTGCTGAAGCTGCAATATCAGCTGCTTAGGGGTGTTTGTCCTTGGTCTCACGGTGCTGGCTCTGGGATGCTTCCCTTGGACAGGAGAGCTCCCTTGCTAATCTGATTCATCATAGAGTTAAAAGATGGTGACTGTCCCTGAAGGTTAAAGCCTCCTTGCATTGGAGGACCCTGGGCTGGGAACATCTGTCCATATAATGCTGCCTTCTGATCCATCATCACTGCTGTTTCTTGGCCACAAAAAAAAAAAAAAAAAAATGTCTTGTTTGGCCTCCAAAGCTTGCCCCTGATTCACAAGTTCAGGGATGCCCAAGGCCCTGTCAGTTTCCTCCAGGCCTGTGGCATCTGTATTGCTCAGGAGTGTGTGCAGCTGGTCCAGCAGAGCTCTTTCATCACTCTGGCCTTCTGGGTTAGAAGGCAGCCCAAGCAGACCATCTAGAGAATTTCTATTTTGAGTCCCATGAAGACCTTGTTCCATAGACAGCATGCCCTCTGGCCAGGAGCCTGGTTGATTAGATGTTGCTGCTTGGCCATAGCAATTGACTTGCACTCCCATGGGAATCTCAACAGTTCTCATTTGAAGCATCCACTGTTGTTGGTGCTGTTGCTGCTGCAATGTTGGTCTTGCACCTAGTATTCTATTAGAATGAAGAGGCAAGGTGGGCACTGAGTCCCCCATAGCAGGTCTTGGCAAAGTTGCACTGTAGTCTCCTGCTCTTCCCAAGGGACTTGATCCCATAGGTTCCATTCTGCTGGCCTTTGAGTTAGCTAATACCCACTCTCCTGAGGAAGAAGTCTGATTCACAGCAACATTTGTTTGGTTCTCATGTAACATGAATTGCTAAATGGTCTTATTAACAAAAAACCTGGAGCCAGATATTGGGGTGAAAGCTGAGAGATCAGAGCAATAGAACAAGCCAGCCACAAGTTCTTACCACCAGGAAATCCTCAGCCCAAGAGAGCTACTTCCTGTATACTCATGCCTATATAACTTTCTGTGCCCTGCCGTCTTACTTCCTCTCTCAGCCCAGCTATATCACTTTCTGTCTCTCTGTACAGACCTACAGACCTCTGTGGTTAACTAGTGCTGAGATTAAAGGCATGTACCACCATGCCTGGCTCTGTTCCCAGTGTGACCTTGAATTTACAGAGATCTGGATGAATCTCTGCCTCCTGAATGCTAGGATTAAAGGTATATGCTGCCACTGCTTGGTCTCTATGTTTAATATAGTGACTGGCTTTTTCCTTTGATCCCTTGGCAAGCTTTATTTATTAGAGCACAAATAAAATACCATATTGGCACCTTAATTCTCCTGACAATCCATCATTCTTGATTCCCAGGGCTGTTTCGGTAACATGGGGAAAGCACTGCCATTCTTCACTGGAGGACCTGAGCCAAAGAAACAGGGCTATCTAGAGACACGGCTCAATTATATGGAGGACTAATAGGCTGCACAGGTTGTGGACTTCACAAACTCAGAGAACTTGGTCCTGCAAATATCTACTGTTTGGTCCTTGGATGACTTTCATTTATAGATTCAGGATTGTTGTAAAACTCAGAACTAGTCAAATCACCAAGAATAGTGTCTAGATTATCCAGGTCTCCAGACACCTCTTCCCTCATCTCTGTCTTAACTTTGGAGTCTTTGTCTGGGCTGGAGCTGGGATTGGTGGGGCTGCTGCACTGACTCAGCCTACTGTCGCTGGGGCTGCTTGGGGCTGCAGCTCTTTGGCAAGGGCAACACTGAGGTCGTCCCTGTCCAGCAGGTATCTGAGAAGGGCATTGTTCTCCTTCTTATTAGGACTCAGCTGCTCCTGCCTGACACTCTCTTTTCCACAGGAAGCAGTACCGCTAGCGTCTTTTCCAGTGGCTGTGATCTTGGCGGCTTCTGCTGGGGAGTTGCCATTCTGCAGCGGCTTCTCTTGCAGCAGAGACCCATGCACGTTGGAGGTGGAGGACACTGTTCCTGATGTGGAGGAGGATACTCCAGAGGGGCTGGTGGCACTAATGGAAGAGTCTTTGCAATTTGAACCAGGGGGAGTTTGTTAAGGAGGCCATCAGAGGAACATGTGCGTAGCTGCAGCAGTTTCTTGTGGCCTTTGCTTTCCAGGGGACCCCTTTGAGTCTCGGGTCCCTCCCCACTGCTCTTCTTGCTCTCTTTGTCACTGGGGTGCTCTCTGCTGTTTGACTGACTCACAGAACAAGAATGAACTTGTACTGTGCATTCTGTTCACAGTACAAGCCTAGGGGGCTCTTAGAGTCCTGCCAGCTCACTTTACTTGGCTGATTTGAAATCATATTGGAACAGTTATCCAGTTTGGGGCCTGGTAAAGAGAGTGGATAAGAGAGACATGCCCACACCCTCTCTGATGGCTTGTAAGACACTGGAGGGAACTTCTGGAAAAGTTGTGACCCCCTGCAGTGCCAGCAGATCCCATGGGAGAGTGCACACCTGCAACAGGAGAGAACTGGTGTGATGCTATCTTTGGGTGCCCATGATTATGAGGAGAAATCATGATATTTTGTTGGTCGGGGCCAAGACCAGAACTGTCATGGGGTTGGAGGAGCTGCTCATGTTGAGCCCATAGCTGCTATTCTGGTAGGAAGATCAGAGAACAGAACAAGCCACTAGATTAAACACAGAGGCCAGGCAGTGGTGGCACACACCTTTAATCCCAATACTTGGGGGTCACACACCTTTAAACTCAGCACTTGAGATCTCATGCCTTTGCTTGGGAAGCACACATGCCTTTAACCCCAGGACGTGATGGCTGGGCAGAGAAAGGTATATAAGGTGTGAGGAGACAGGAACTAGAGGGTTTTTCAGGCTGAGGAGCTGGTGAGGTAAGACATGGTGGCTGTGGCTTGATCCTTTGTCTCTCTGATCTTTCAGCATTTTACCCCAATATCTGGTACTAGGTCTTTTATTTATAAAACCTTTAGAAAATTTGAACAACAAAGTCCAGCACGAATTGTCAGCACAGGTACAACCAAAACATCAAGAAGACTACCTCAAGACATAGGTCCAGATAAGTCATGACTGCAGCATGTGTTGAGGATTTGCCAGCATATCTCCTCTTGTAGTATTGGAGAAAACTGTCAATAACAACATTTAAACATTAAACAACATTATTAAATTCCAATAAAGAAGTCCAAAAGAGGGTACACGTGTCAACATATAAATATGCAAAAAAAATCTATAGAAAACTAGGGAGGCAGTTGAGAGGCCATAAAGGGCTTTGCACTTCGTATGAAAGCATGTGATTCCGTGAAGAGGACAGCAATAGTGACTTAAACCCTGGCCCCTGGAGCTCGCAAATGTAGAGGGTTATGCTGCTGGCTTCGGCCTGGTTTATTAGGAAATGCAGACGGTGAGGAAATGTTTGGGCAACAGGAAGGAAAGCAAATGAGACATTGAAAGCAGTGTCTTTGCTTTCCTGTCTGCACAAAGCCCTACACGTTTGTAAAAGTTAACCCTCTGCTTAGGAAATGATGCACCCACTGTTCAGGAACCACTGCATTTCAACTTTCAGTTCATGCACGGCTCATATCTCTGAGCTTTCCCTCAGGACTTGTGAAAGAAGGACTTTGTCATAAATCTAAGGAAAATAACTGTGATCCTATGCCCTCTGGTGGCCCTGTGGTTGAAACTATCAGTTACGGAGCAGGGGGAAAAAAAGACAAAACAATGATGCCCTCTGGAATCCAGCCCTGTTACTGATGAAGCACAATGGGATTTATGTTAGGGTATGACTGTGTCCTAGTTCCTGCAGTTATACGAACTAGTAGGAGAAACAGAATGCTGATAGGATGACTGAACGCTCCTCCCTGTGCCTGCTCCTTCCCTTCGCCTTGCCTTCTGAAACCCTCACCCTCCACCGGAGTAAAGTTTCTGCTTTTCCTGGGAAGACAGCCCTATGGAGACCATTTCTATACATTGCATTCCTGCTCCCACCCCAGTGTGCAGCTTCTTGGCACTCCCACCCCAGTGCACTCACCAGGGTCATTGTCAGCTTCTCTTGCCTGCCAGTCATCTGTCCGTCTTGTCTTCACACTACAACTAATTAATTTTGACTTTTGAAATGGCTCTATTTTGTGTTCTGCTGGCACAAAATTGCTTTTTTCAATGCATGTGGATATAGTGCATTCTTTCTGAAAATGTTATGCCAACAACCCTTACTTTGAAATAACTTCAAATCTATACAAAGTTAGAGAAATACTAAAATTAATCCAGCTATCCTTCAACCTGACACCCTCTATCAGCATCCCTGAATAGCCAAATACATCCCTCTGAAGTACCTAGGCCACAAGGTCATAGTGTCATTATTATACACAGAAACTTAACTAGCACACAGTTTTTAACTCAGATACAATGCTTAATTTTCTCTACTTCATAATCTAAACACATCTCTTATTACTTCACCTTGGCTTTCATCCAGGATCCCATGGAGGATAGTGTATCACATGAGTTGGTGGTCACAGCTCTTTAGTCTGCTTTGTGCTCACATGTATGAAGGAAAACAGGTGAGTTGGGGGCACAGGGGGGCAGAAAACAACCTCATTTGTCCTTTTCAAGACATCCATCTTGGTGTTTGAGACATGGTCTTTCACTGGGACCTAAAACTTGTCAAATAGGCTAGGCTGGCTAGCCAGTGAGCCCCAAGAAGTTTCCTGTCTTTACCTCCCCATGTCTAGGGTAACAAGTGCATATTTTCTTGCCAGAATTTCCGTGAAGTGTTTTAATCTGTCTTTTTAAAAAAATGTTATTATGTTTCTGCATTGTGTGAAGCCATCTTGGTATCTGTAGAATAGTGTCTCCTCATTGAAAGTGATACAGAGACCTACAGCTTAGCGTAGGTCCTGTGTATTGAACTCAGGCAGTCATGATTGTGCTTCACCAACTGATCCATGTCCCAGAACTCTTCAGTCTGCTTTAATCTCAAAGAGTGTCCTTATCTTTTATTTGACTTTGTATGACTTTTTGGAAAGCTTATTAGAGTGAAACTTATCCTATAATTTACACTTATCTTATTGTAGATTCAGCCTCAACATTCTGGCAAGAGCATAGCCTTGGTAGTGTCTCCCCAGTTCATCACAAAAAAAGAGAAGAAAACAAAAACAATGCTCTGTCACTGAGGAGGGAAAGTTTTGTCACTTGGTTATGATGGTGACAACCAGATCATATCTCAGTATAAAAAGGCATGCTTTTAAACCCTTTATAAATGAGTTATGTGTGAGCTGATGTTTGGAAACCATGTGAATATCAGATTTCCCCATTGGCATTGTATCCACTGTTCAGCATATGTTCAGGAGTCTCACCTGTAAGTGGCTGCAGTGATGATTTTTCTGTTTATCACTTCTACTGTATCTCTCTGCTGGAATTCTTCTACAGAGCAGGTGAGGGGGCACAGCAGGTAGAGGCGCTTGCCACACAAGCCTGACACCCTGAGTTTGACCCTCAGAACCCATGCAAAGGGAGGGGAGAATGGACTCCACAAGTTGTTCTCTGGCTCCGCACATATGCTATGGCACGTGCTGTGGCCACACATGCAAGACCTCCCCCTACACACACACATCATGTGCACACATCCACTAATTAGCACACTTTATTTTAAAGGCTGCAGTGGACCTATTGATGATGGTGGCAGTGATTTGAGGAAAGGCCTCACTCTTTAGCTCAATCTGGACCCAAACTCACTATGTAGCCAAGGCTAGCTTCAAAGTCACAGCAATCCTCTGGTCTCAGCCTGCTAAGTTCTAGAATCACAGGTATGAGATTGATTGTCTTTTTTTTTTTTAATCTTATTATGGTTCTGCATCGTGTGAAGTCATCTTGGTATCTGTATAATAGTCTTTCCTCATTGAAAGTGCTATAGAGACGTCTGGCTTAACATAGGTCCTGGGTATTGAACTCAGGCAAAAGGTGAACACTTACCTGTTCTCCTTCATAGATGTGAGCACAAAGCAGACTAAAAAGCTGTGACCACCAATCCATGTGATAGACTATCCTCCATGGGATCCTGGATGAAAGCCAAGGTGAAGCAACAAGAGATACATTTTGAGTATGAAGTAGAGAAAATGAAGTATTGTTTCTGAGTTAAAAACGTGTGTTAGTTAAGTTTCTGTGTATAATAATGACACTATGACTGTGTGGCCAAGGTACTTCAGAGGGACGTATTTGGGTATTCAGGGAGGCTAATACAGGGTAAGGAAGTCTTTTTATTCAATGTGCTGTAATTTTTTTGTATCGATATTCATTTTGACACTCAAATTGCCCCAAGTTGATCAGTAGGAACTCCTTAAAGATGATACTTTGAATTCTTTCTTGCAATAAAGAAATATTGTTTCAGTCTCATCTAGTTCCATAATAAACCCAGGTAGGTCCTTCTAATGGAGATTTATATTTTAAAAATCAAAATCTGGGAAATAGGTGTGCTCCTTGCAAGAACATAATTTCTACTAGTGTTCTAGTCTCTTTGCTGTGATAGAATACTCTGACAAAAAGCAACTTAGGGGAGAGTTTATTTCATCTTAAAGGTTGCAGTCCATCACATAGGGAAGTTGGGGTAAGAAACCATGTAGACACTTGAAGCAGAAACCATGGAAGAACACCTTTTGATGGCTCACTTGGCCTCATGCTTGACTAGCTTTCTTAGGCAGCCCAGGGCTATCTGCTCAGGTACCACCCCCAGTGGACTGCATTGTCCTTCAATTAACAATCATGACAGTATATCGTTTCTACTGCTATGAAAAAACACCATGACCAAGGCAACTTATAAAAGAAAAGATTTATTTGGGGCTTACTATTCCAGAGAGATAGGAGTCTATCACCATCATGGCAGAGAGCATGCAGCAGGCAGACAGGCATGGTGCCAGAGCAGTGGCTGGGCACTCACATGTAGATCCCCAAACAGGAAGCAGAGTGCACAAAGGACCATAGGAAACTTTTAAAGCCTTACTCTTGCGTCCTGCTCTGTGTCTTTGTTCCATGACATGCCTCCTCTAACAAAGCAACACCACCTACTCCTCCCCAAACAGTTCCACCCACTGGTGACTAAGTATTCAAACATATGAGCCTATGGGGGTGCTCTCATTCAAACCACCAGACAGTCCCTCACATAAATGCTCAGTGACCAACTTGATAAAGACAATTACTCAAGTAAAATTCTTTTTTCAGTTGATTTGAGGCTGTTGATAAGTTGCTGTCAAGTTGATAGTTAAAAGCTAATGGTTGTAAATAGGAAATAGACATTTTCATTCATAATTCTTGAACTATTTTTTTAGTACCATAGGTCAAACCCAGAGTCTCACACATGCTAGGTATGTGCTCTCTATCACTGGGTTATGTTCCCATCCCCAACGTATTTTTATATCATAACTGTACGCAGACGTTGTGCTATTGTACCAGTTTTAGCTAGAAGGTACAAAAGGCCAGGAGGCAACTCCTGGTCAAATCACTCTGTTTACATGATTGTCTTCTACACCAAATACTCTCTATTGGTCACTAACTAGTGATATTTAAAAAAAAAGCATTGTCACTTAGTGTACATTACATATGTTCCAGACCTCCCAATCTCTGAGGGCTCAGCCCACTGAGATACTTGTCACTTATCACTGATAAGACCACCTCTGAATGAGCCTATGTGCAGCTGCCATCCACCCCAGCTTACTCCAGCCAACCTGTATATAAACCAAGAAGAGTCTTTTTCATTACCCTCTCCCTGGAAGTGGGGGACATGGCATGGACAATGACGGTGGGTACTGGGGGATGCTGGGTTACTTGTATATGCTACATGCTGTCTGGATCTGATCAGGCTCAATGCAGAATATACTTCTGTCCAGATCTCTTTCTCAGTTCCTGCTTTTTAATAACCACAAATTTTTATTCTCCCTTCTTTCTTATATAAAAGTTAGCATTTTATTTATATTCATTTCTCCTTTATATTCCATGTATCTCTTAGGATATTGTGGTACTTGTAGATTAACACCATTAATCAGATGACTGAAAGATTATCATTTATACTGTAGATGGGTCTCATGCTATTATATAAGAACAAAGCCAGGTTTTCTCAAGAAGATGAAATTCTGCCTCCAGACTTCAGCATTAATGATCCTGCTGAAATTTCCAGCTGCAAGCCTGTTTGGGGATTTCAGACTTCCCAGCTCACAGCAGCATGAACCAAATTCTCAAAATAAAATTTTGTCTATGCATATATCTACCAATCAACTGACTGATAAATATAGAATGAAAGATGTAGATATTATAGTACGCATGTAGATTTATAGAGATATAGAAACGTTGACATTAATAAGTTCCATATTTATATAATGGTCAATGTATCTATATAGATCCCATGCAATACATTTACTTCTGAACAGCCATCTTGCAGTTGCTGTCAAGATGAATATTGCATGAACTCTGCTTCTTTGCAGAAGTCTGGCTGATGCCTGGAGTTCAAGGAGCAAGAAGCCAACATTATCACAGCTCAGTGGAAAGAAGGGGATGGATTGGTGGGACTACCATATGCAATGAATATAGAGGTAAAAATGGTCAACTCATCTTCTGTAATTATACAAAGCAAGAATCCACAGAAGAGGTGACAGGTGACAGATGAGCCAAATAAGAGAGCAAACCTTCACTAAGCATTAGCCCAGGTTCTCAGCCTTCCTAATGTTGTGGCTGTAGTTGGGTTTTTGTTGTTGTTGTTCTCTTGGGGGCCCACCACCCAGCTCCCAAATAAATACAGAGACTTGTTCTTATTTATGAATGTCCAGTCTTAGCTTGGCTTATTTCTAGCCAGATTTTCTAACAAATTATTCTGTTTCTCTTTAACTACATTTTGCCTCTGGGCTTTTGTACCTTTCTTTATTCTATATATCTTCTTTCCTTCTTACTCCGTGGTTGGTTGTGTGGCTGGATGGCTGGCTCCTGGCGTCCTCCTCTTCTCCTTTTCTTGCTCCTCACTCTTCTTCCCCTGAGCCTAGATTTCTCCTCCTATTTATTCTCTCTGCTTGGCAGCTCTGCCTATCCTTTCTTCTGTCTAGCTATGGGCCATTCAGCTCTTTATTAGACCAGTCAGGTGTTTTTTTTTTTTTTTTTTTTTTTTTTTTTTTGGTTTTTTCGAGACAGGGTTTCTCTGCGTAGTTTTGTGCCTTTCCTGGAGCTCACTTGGTAGCCCAGGCTGGCCTCGAACTCACAGCGATCCGCCTGCTCTGCTCCGGGTGCTGGGATTAAAGGCGTGCGCCACCACCGCCCGGCCCAGTCAGGTGTTTTAAACAGGCAAAGTAACACAGCTTTGCAAAGTTAAGCAAATTCAACATAAAAGAAGGCAACATCTTTATCTTCACATCATTAAACAAATGTTCCACAGCATAAATGAATGTAACACATCTTAAAGTAATATTCCACAACATGTGACCATTTAATACAGTTCCTCATGTTGTGGTAAAATTATTTCCATTGCTACATCATAACTGTAATTTTGCTACTGTTATGAATTGTAATGTAAATATTTGATATGTTGTCTCCTAAGGGATCATGAGCCACAAGTTGAGAACCAGTTAATTAGATTGTTTCTGTCTTATTAGATTATCAAACGTCCCAAAGACTGATTAAGGCATATGATTACTGGGACTGTGCAAAAACAAGTGCTCTCAGAATCTCTGAGGAAGTAAAGAAGGGCATAGTTCCCATCAAGGGATATAGAGAACCTATAAAAACCACACATGTATTTAGATCAAGAATTCTCAACCTAAGCAATTGACCCTGAAGATGCAAAAATATAAAAAAACACAACAAATAATTCTGTGGAGCATTATTTGTACTGGTAAAATATTGGAAGCAGATCTCAATGCCCATCACAGATAATGGGTTAATGAAATAAACTATAGTACATACACAAAGCAGACAAAAATAAGACAGAGAAGGAGGAAGGAGAAAAGAAAAAGATGAAGAAGGATGATGATGATTAAAAAAATCTTTGTGTACTGATATAATGTGATTTGGGTCCCAGTAACCACATTTGGTGGTTCATAACTGTTTATAACTCCAGCTCCAGAGGGGATCCACTGCACCTGGTCTCTGCAGGCATGTGCATTCACATGTACACACTACACAGAGACACACATATGCAGAATTTAAAATAAAACACATCTTTTAGCAATTACATTTCTGAATATGGAAGCAAGAAAAGTAAAAATAGTAGAACAAAGCAGAATCATAAGATCTTCTTCCTCTAACATATAATGGAATGAACAAAAGTTTAGCCTGGGTCTGGAGAGAGGGCTCAGTAGTTCAGAGTACTTACTGCTCTTGTAGAGAACTTGGATTTGGTTCCCAACATCTATATTGTGGCTACAACCACCAGTAACTCATTTCCAGGGGATCAGACAACCTTTTCTGGACTCCATAGGCACTGAACCTGAACATGGTGCATATACATGCATGTGGGCAGAATACTTACACACTTAAAATAAAAAGAAAATATAAAAATAATAGCAATAAAAAAACAAAAAAAATATTTAGTCCAAACATCAGGCAGTGGATATTAAGCTCCTATGGTACAACAGATACTGTTTGAGGTTCAGGAGCTATAGAAGGGAACAAAACCAGTCCCTCCTCCCCTTAACACCACCCCCAACTTCAGCCAAAAGTGGTAAATGAATGCAGACAGAGAAACAATCTCGTGGTATGAACTGCCTCTTCTGGAAAGATGATTCTGCTATGAGAAGCCCAGTCAGACTCCAAACCTAGCCTACCTTATCCATAGTCCAAAGTGGGAAGGAGGGGAGAGAATACCCCGAGATTCCTCCTGTGGTGGCTAAAAGGCTGAAAAGGCTAACCTGCTCAGTTCACAGAAAGAGCACATGAATTTAGCTCCTAATATGGCACTTTAGGACATTTGGGAGGCCACGGCTACCTCGGTCTGCCAAGGTCCAGGGCACTGGAGACACCTGAGTTGGGAAATTCACTGCTTTGTTCATTTAGCAGATTTTTGAAAAATACCTCAATGATGAATGATGAGAAGCAGGGACCAGAAAGTAGAGATTTTCAGGCCAAGGAAATAGAAAAAGCAAGAACACACTGGGAGAAGGGGATGGTTCCAGTATCAGTGTGGCTAGGCTGGAGTACTGCATTTAGTCAAACACTAGCCCAGGAGTTGCTGTATAATTATATACCAAATTCCCTGTAATTTTGAATTATAGGTGAATCAAAACATTACATTTTCTAAAACAATAAAGATGTTATGAAATGTCAGTAATCGCCGGACGGTGGTGGCACATGCCTTTAATCCCAGCACTGTGGGGGGGAGGGGGCAGATCTCTGTGAGTTTGAGCCCAGCCTGGTCTACAGAGTGAGATCCAGGAAAGGCGCAAAGCTACACAGAGAAACCCTATCTTGAAAAATCAAAAAAAAAAAAAAAAAATGTCAGTAATCTTCACCGATAACAAAGCCCCATGTATTTCTATCTTGTTTGCATTATTAATTGAAGAAATTATTAAATTTCAGGTGGAATTTGGAAAAATGTGTCATTATTTCACACCTAAATTTATTAATTCCAGAAAAAGAATCCCAATTCTCACACCATGAATAAGTGCAGTTACTATGTGTCAAGTTAAGCATATTTAAGTATTAAACACAAATGAATTTTGATTTATAGAAATACTTATTATGATTTTATGCTTCCAATTTCAGGGTCTTTTTGTAGTTATCTTTTAAATCCAGGATGTATGTAATTGTGCGCAATGACTTCTTTACCTGAATGTTTGATGTGACAGACACTCAGTCTCATTCTCTGCTCTGCTGGAATTTGGAGTCCATATCAGTTGCATATGGGCATAGAGAAGAGCAAAAGCATTAATACAAAACCCAACAAATGGTGAATTCAAAGCCACATGGTCTTGAAGAGGGTAGGGTATAGAGGTGCCTTTGGAAGCTGTGTGGTTCTTATTCACAGTGGGTGAACTCTGCAGAAGCAGTTCTGGGTGAGAAGAAGGCAAGAATGCTTACTGAAGAATAGAGCCGTTTGAGGACTGGAGAGATGACTCGGTAGTTAAGAGCACTGACTGCTCTTCCAGACAAGGTGGGTTCAAATCTCAGCACTCACATGGTAGGTCACAACCATTTGTAACTCTAGTTCCAAAAACCTCTTCTGTACTCCAAGATACTGTACCAAGGTAGTTCACAGACACATTAAAAAGGCAAGACACTCATTCACATAAAATAAGTAGAACTATTTCCTTTCCCTGTCAAATTGAACTAACTGTTGAAGGCAGATATGACTGAAGAGAAAGCAAAGGTGTTAATCATCCAGTGCTCTCTCCTTGGCATACGTGCTATCATGATGCTTTTGGACTTGCACTCTTACCATCTATATGGAGAGGAAGACCCCAGTGCTGTCCTGCAGGTCTGTTCCAAAAGGGGCTGTCCTCTCTCAGGGAGCATCAGAACTCCAGGGGTCACCTTCTGATCTCTTGTCACATTTTTACTCTGTATAAAATTCTGTCGCTCTTCCTCCAGCTGATAGCCAGCCAAGTCTCTGAAACAGCCACTCACCTGCTCCCTGCCTGCAGGTGAAAATGTGACCTGCAAACAGAAGCTAACATCTGCCTCCTCGGACAAATGATACATGGAGAGGCTTGTTATTCAGTAACAGGAAGTTCTGCCTATTTCTGCTTGCTCTTCAGGACCCTTCTCTGAAAATGACCCCAGCCTAGTCAGCTTCAGATATGAATAAGGATGAACCAGACTACCTCTCCATTGAGAGTGTGGGTAGATAAAGACTGCGTACTTCCAGGAAGTATGACCTGCAGCTGAGTCAACCCCTAGTCATGCAAGTCTAGCTCAGAGGAGTTCCTCAGTTATCTTCAGATTTACAAACTAAGGTTGCTGTTTTGAGTCATCTGTGGATGGCAGATGACATATTTTAATGTGGGGAATTTTCTTTCTTCTTTAAGCCTCAATTAGTTCTCCATGACACAACAGCCAAATGAACCTTAATTAGTATAGTTGTGCATCTTACCCTGCTAAGCCTCAGAATTAGATTGTGTTAATCATACGTGCTTTGCCAGTGATATTGTTTTTGCTGTGGTCGTGTTGTTCTGTTCCTCAAGAAAGAACTCAAAGGGTTCCTGTCAAATCCTGTCAAAAGAAGTGGATTTTCTGTTAATTCCAGATGAAAGCATCATAAATGATAAATGTTGCTCTCTAGAAAGAGATACATGGGGGAAAATAGCTACGTGTTCATCACACCCAGACATCAGCATATGAAGTCTGGAATAGGAGGCCATGTCTTTAATCCACAGGAGAAGTTGTCCTCTTAGCTAAAGTTACATTCTATGAGTAGCATTTTGGAAAGATAAAAAAAACTTTGGTTATGATAGTGAGCTCCTTGGCAACATTCCCTAACTCTGCCTGGGTTACTTGTCTATTACTATATCATGTATAAGCCATATCATGAGTTGCTTGGGCAGCTTGAAGTGGATTTTCTGTTAATTCCAGATGAAAGCATCATAAATGATAAAGAGAAAAATCCCTGGTGATACCATACCAGTTAGGAAAAAATTTTAAACCAATGCCTTGGTTAATTTTGGTCAGCTTGACACCATCTAGAGTTATTTAGGTAGAGGAACTTCAATTGAGCAAGTGCCTCCATCAGATTGGCCTGTAGGCAAGCCAGTTTTCTTGGTTGATGATTGATGTGGGAGGGCTCAGCTCACTGTGGGTGTGCCATCAATGTCTGCTTCCAGCTCTTAAGTCCTGCCCTGACTTCTCAGGATGATGGGCTATAAACTGTAAGCTGAAATAAACCCTTCCTCCCAAAGTTGCTTTTGGTCATGATGTTTATTGCAGCAATAGAAACCAGACTAATACATTCAATCAACAAAAAATGTGCAGTCATTGCCATCTAGGACTTTATACTCTCAAGATATCCACCATAAAAGAGACTGAGTGTAATAAGTTTCACATTACTCTAAGAATGCTGTGATTAGAATGTGAAATGTTTCAAATCAATGTTTGAAACCTTGGTCTCCATCTGGTGGTGCTGTGGGAATGTCATGAAACCTTTAGGAGGTGGAGTCTTTGGAAGAAGCAGATCACTGAGAGAGTGCCTTAACATGTTATGGCCCCATCCACTCCATATTCACTCTTGTTGCTTCCTGAGTGTGGATGCCACATGACCAGCTGGCTTCCTGTTCCTGCCACTATGCTTTCTACTTCATAAATAATTTCCTTGGAGGCCCATGAACTGTAGACTGGTGGCTGTGGAGCCCCATGGGACTGGAGTAGGCCCTCTGGATACAGAGGATGATTGTTTGGCTCGAACTGTTTGGGGGGCACACAGGCAGGGAGATTGGGATCTATCCCTGGTGCATGGGCAGGCTTTTGGGAAGCTGGTACCTGTGGTGTGATGTCTTGTGTAGCCTTGGTACAGTGGGAACTGGCTTGGACCTGCCTAGGCTCAGTGTGTTGGGCTCTGCTGACTCCCCATGGGAGACCTTGATTTGGGAGATGTGGGAATGTGGGATGGCTTGGGAGAGAGGGCTGGGGGTGGGTGGGAGGAGGGAGGAGGTTAAATCTGTGGGTGGTATATAGAATGAGTGGAAGATTTCTTAATAAAGAAAAATGAAAATAAAATTCCTTGTAACTGTAAGCCATTTTCTGTCTTTAGTTGCTTTGGTGAGCTATTTCATCAAAGCAACATGGAAAGTAACTAATAGATCCAATAAAGAAAGGTTATTCTGTCAATATCAAACAGGAATTTTAAATCTGTCAGGTAAACCTATCTGTAAAATGTGGGTTTCTAACCTTACCAATGGTAATATGACACTGTCTCAGATAACTTGCTTGGCATCAATGCAGGGGCTTATTACTTTATTTTCACTCTGCTTAATTCTAAATAGCCATGTCTTAAGTAGGCTTATATTTCAAAGACAATATGATAATTTAATGTTTGTGATTAATCACAGACATGCACAATAAGTCACAAGTTACTTTGAGCTGTGTTAAGACATAAATAAGCATCTTAGACTAAGGACTGAATTTGGATTATTCATTGCCTACATTCAGCTTTATGTAATTAGCTGATTGGGGGATGGGCACAGGAGCCTTGCTCATTTTCCCTGTCCCTCTAGTTGGTGGAAACTGGCAGAGAAGGGGACCACTGGCTATACTGAGAGAGCTTTTGTGGATACCATCAAAAGGACGAGGCCTGCAGAAATCTTAGTTCAGAATCCGAAGGCTGAACTGCAGTGCAGTTTCCTTCTCTTAGCCCCAGAGACTTTTCTCCAGAAGTTCTATTCTGCACACGAGGAATCTGAGCTTCCTTGCAGCTGTTTTTCAGAAACGTACTGTTTCCTCCAGTGTTTTTTATAGCTGCTCTCAAGCTGTGTGCATCGTGCACAGCACAAGCGCCGTTGTTGCGTCTTCTCATGGTGTGAAGCATTTCTGTGCCACTGGTGTCCTCCAGTGGTGTATTTCTAATCCTCACAGATCTCCTCTTTTTTGGTCTCATAAGTTAAAGCTACCACTCTGTTCCAGCAAAGAGGGGGCCAGACACATTCACATGGGGGCAAATGAAGACTTGAGCATGTGCACATCACCTTGGAATGACCAAGGGAGGCGGTTCTCACCAAGACCCTAGAATCAAGCACAGAATGTCAACCTTGCAAGGGTCATTGCATGTGCATGGCACACACTAAGTGGCACCTAACAGTCTATGAAATCACAGGAAAAGATCAGCAACAGATCACCATAACAACTAAATGTGGAGCATGTGAGAAATCCAGACCTCAACAATGTGGTGGGACAGAATTTTCTTTTCCCTTCTCTTTAAGGCCTTATTGCCTACTACCCTCTCCTTCTTTGGAGAGCATTTGGTTTTGTTTGTGTTTTGAGACAGCATTTTACTATGTAGGCTTGGCTAGCCTGGAACTTACTGTGTAGACCTAATTGGCTTTAAACTCATAGAGATCTGCCTGCTTCTGCCCACTAAGTGCTGGGATTCAAAAATAAATAAATAAATGCATGCACCACTATACCTGGCCCATGGAGAAGTGTTTGGAATTCAGTACAATAAAGAGACAGAGGATGTATTAGCAAAATGATCCTTCAAAGTCATGCTGTGAAATGATAGAAATTGTGGGGAGAAGAGGAAGTGCTGAGTATGTGAAGTCTTAAGTGGATGTGTGTTGCTGACATGACCAAAGCCTCTGACACATGGGAAATCAGAAAAGCCTTCTCCCACAGTGAGGTTCGGAAGGGTGGCAAAGGCTCCCTCTACTCTGAATGTGAATGTCAATAGAGCGTGCAGAACATGTCCAATAGAGTGTGCAAAACATGTCCACTGTAGCTCTCTTTCCCCAGATATTTACAGCCTGGAAACAACTCCCCTACAGTGAGTTCCCCTACCAAGATTTGCTAAACCTGCCTCTTTGATACATGCTAAGCTTCCGAGGTGCTATGGCTTCTCCATGAGAGAACCCAGACCACCTTATCTCAGCTTTTCCGCATCTGTAAGCCTGTCTATTCTTTATCTGCTTGAAGCCAGGTCAATCCTGAGGCTGTGCAAGGACTTGGCAAGCAAAGCTGGGAATCTTGGATCTGAATGCCTTGACCTGAATTCACTCTGACAGATTTGAAGCACCTAATGTGTTAGGCAGTGACTCATAGTTGGAATTCACACAGGTCTCCAGGATGAAGATGGGTCCAAAGAAAGCATGAAGAAAATCAGCTAAACAACTATTTACTGTGGAGATTGGCTTGGGTGTTCTAATGCTGTTTGTGAGATGGCCTATTGGGCTTGGTATCCTGAGCATAAAGTAAGACTCACTTGGGAGATAGGAGCAATGTGTTGCTTGCTTTCAGCATACCCAAATTCAACCTGTTTGAACATGAAGGAACCTACAGGGCCAGAGCAGGGTCACATGAATTCAGGCCACACAGGAACAGGTCACAAGGGGAGCTGTGTCTGAATGACTACAGCTCCCCCAGACCAACAACCAAAGCATGACTAAATGAAAAGAATATAGAAGAGACCGCCTTTGCTTTATCCTAGCACAACATATTTTTGGCCACTTAAACAGGTTAAAACAACTACACTTGTCATACCCAAGGGTACCATTCGTTTAAAATACTTTTTAAAATCTTGTTTATGCCAGAGATGATATAGAGGGCTAAGAAGAGAACTCTTTTGAAAAGGAAAATTTTGAAAACAGATCTAAATCAACATTGCCATTGTTATGCTATTTTATGACCCAAATGATATATAATCTGAAAAATTTATCTGCCTAATTGAAAAATTTGAAAATTGAATTTTCTAAAAGAAAATGATATGCTTTTTTAATACAAAGTTCCAAATGAGTTTGAATCCACTTATTAAAAACATAAAGGTGTGACACCAAGGAAAGTAGTCATAGAAGTGACTGCTGGGCAGTGCATCTTTGAATGTAACCCTGTGCACAGTAGGTACAAGGTCATATAGGGACATTGTCCCATGGGGAGCTGTTCAGTTATTGAACATATTAACACTGCACATAAGAATAAATGAGTCCAATGCAATGTTTTGTGGAGCTCAGAGTTAACAAAAAAGAATTTATTCTACAGCAACATTTCATAAGCTAAAAATGGAGGTCTCTTGGCCCTGCCCAATGGCTCATACCTTGAAGCAGAGTAGCATGTAGTCAAGGCTGAGATTGTTCTGACCCAGGAGACTGCTGCTAGTCACTGAACTCATGTCTTCACATCCATTCGGAACACATGGTACTAAAATGGATCATGGTCCTTTGTCAGTTCCAACCTTTATGAATAATTTTACTTAGGCAACATGGTAAGTCTGAAAAGTTGGGAACTGCCTTAGTTTGGGTTTCTATTGCAGTGAAGAGACACCATGATTAAGTCTTATAAAGGAAAACATTTAATTGAGGCCGGCTCACAGTTTCAGAGATTTAGTCCATTATTGTCATGGTGAGAGGCATGGCAGGAAACATGGCAGAATACAGACAGACATGGTGCTGGAGAAGGAGATGAGAGTTCTGCATCTTGACGTGCAGACAGCAGAAGGAGACTGTGTGCCACACTGGGCATAGCTTGAGCATAGGACACCTCAAAGCCTGACCCACAGTGACGCATTTCCTCCAACAAGGCCACACCTCCTAATAGTATCACTCCTCATGGGTCAAGTGTTCAAATACATGAGTCTATGGGGACCATACCTATTCAAACCACCATAGGAACTGACCAAGTTTTGGCTCATTATATGAAGAAAAATAAACCATACTCAGAAAAGTATTGCATGTTTCCTTTCACTCAGACTCTGGGGAATGAGGATGACAGGAAAGAACAAGAGTTCAAGGGGGTGTATGAAAGGACAGAAGTAAGAGCTGTGAATGGGGAAGGCAGGACTATGAACAAAGTATGAGATACATGTATGTAAAAATGTCACAATGAGCCGGGCGGTGGTGGTGCACGCCTTTAATCCCAGCACTCGGGAGGCAGAGGCAGGCGGATCTCTGTGAGTTCGAGGCCAGCCTGGGCTACCAAGTGAGTTCCAGGAAAGGCACAAAGCTACACAGAGAAACCCTGTCTCGAAAAACCAAAAAAAAAAAAAAATGTCACAATGAAACCTGTTATTTATATGATTACTGTACACTGGTGAAATCATCGATTAAAATGGTCTTTGACATACCAAACTACAACTCTGTGACTATGTTTTCCTATATTATAGAAACACAGTGAAGTATCTAGACTCCAGGTAGTGTTACCCCCATTACATGTGTGTAGTAGAATCTTATTTTAAGGTGTGTTACTTTTGTTTAAGTTGCATTTGTTTAACTCTGTGAAGCTGTGTTACCATGCCTGTGTAAAGCATCTGATGGTCTAATAAAGAACTGGTCAATAGCAAGGCAGGAGAAAGAATAGTTAGGGTCAGCAGGCAGAGAGAATATATAGAAGAAAACTGGGAGGAAAGAGCTAGCTAGGAGCCAGAGAAAGAGGATTCCAGAGGCCAGCCACCCAACTACACAGCAAGCCACAGAGTAAGAATAGGATTTACAGAAGTAAGAGAATGGGAAAAGCCCAGAGGCAAAAGGTAGTCAGGATAATTTAAAGTCAAGAAAAGCTGGCTAGAAACTAAGGCAAGCTAAGGCCGGGCATTCATAATTAAGAATAAGTCTCCACGTGTGATTTATTTGAAAGCTGGGTGGCAGGCCCCCCAAAAAGAGTAAAATTCTAACAACACATGTGTCTTGGCCAGAACTGTTTTTGCAGCATTTAAATAAAGAAAGGAAAAACTGAGCTAAACCCTAAAGTAAGGTTGTCAAGACTTTGTTGGAAAGACCAACAAGGCAAGGAAAGATAGGCAACATCCTAGTCTACCTCATGCCTGGCTTTTGCATGCAGCTCTTGCCAACTCACCACTTTTTGGCAAGATTCCCATAATTATGCTATTTGGTATTATTAAACTTATGTGAACTCAGTGAGGTTGTGGATATTTTAGGCAATATTTCTAGTCAACTCTCAGGATACAACTTCTCTTATTAACTTAAAGCACAAAGCCAACCAAAGTGTGAAGAAATATTAAAAGCTGGAAAGCATTTAAAAAAAAAATGAGGTAGAGTACCAAGTATCTTCAGGGCAGGGAAATTGCCTATATGAAACCCCAATGGTGGAGCCATGTCATCATAAAGTCCAAACCCACAAGATACATGGCATTGAGTGTGAACTCAAGTGTGAGCTATGAAGTTTGAGTTATGATGGGTTAATGTAGGTTTCTCATTGTGAACAAGTGTATCATGTAGGGGGTATTGGTAATGAGGGAGTCTGTATGCTTACAGAGGAAGGCATATGTGGGGGGATTTTCCGTACATCCTTCTCAATTTTGCTGTAAACCTAAAACTACCTTAAGACAAAGGGTGAACAGGTGCTTGATAGCAAAGAGGTCAGAAGCCAGCATTGTCTTTCAGAGAGCAATGTCCATAAAGTACTGTGGACCAATGTGGGAGCCCAAAGAGTCTCCCTAGTAAGGCCTTACTCAAGGTCAGAAAGTCTGAGCTTGCCTTACCCAGCAAGGCTGCATAATGGAATGTTTTGGCCAAGGACATGGTTACCAGGTGTTTTGAAGGATTTACACTTGTTTGTACTTTATACCTTGACCTTGAAAGGGGGAGGTCTTTTGCTCCTCCCCTTGCTGATGTATAAAAAGTCCATCATGAATAAAGTTGAGGTGACTTGAGTATTGACTCAGGGCCCTCCCAAAGCTATCCTGTGTCTCTGTCTTTCTCTCCATCTAGATCTATGTCTATCTAATACTTCTTCATTCCTCCCTCCTCCCTCCAAAAACCTTTCAACAGGTCAGAGCAGGCTACTGACAGACCAAAATCTATCCCCAAGTAAGATGAGATGAGTGATGTAGTGAATACAATCTCCACTTTTCCAAAGCTCAGCAGTGAGATGAAGATAGAACAAATCTCTGAAAGAAGCTTTCTTCTTAGAATGGAGGACTCAAATTTGCTTTGGCCTAAGGAAAGAAATGGGGACAAGATCAAGAATGCAACAGTAAGACAAGATCAAGAATTCAAAGGCAGAAAATCCTATGTTACCTGGAATACAGAAGAGAAGAATCAGTGCAAGTACAGAGGAGTCCTGAATGGAAAGGAACAGCTGACAAGAGAAGCTTATGTTCATGCTAAACATCCCTGACTTCTTAGAAGAGCCTGAGAACAGGGGGAAGAGTCGGTTCTCAGGCAGTGGTTCTCAACCTGTGGGTCTCATATCAGATATCCTACATATCAGATATTTACATGACAATTTATAACAGTAGCAAAATTACAGTTATGAAGTATCAATGAGATAATTTATGGTTGGTGGTCACCGTAACATGAGGAACTGTGTTAAAGTGTCGCAGCACTAGGAATGTTGAGAACTAAGGATTTAGAAGAGTAGAAATGATTTTGAGTAGTGGACACAAGCAGAGACACATTATCTTTAATTGTCAATTTGATACAGTATAGAGTTATCAGAAAGGGGTGTTTTAATTGAAGGATGGCCCAGGTCAAAATAGGCTATGAACATGTCTGTGGAGGAGTGTCTTGACTTTTAACTGATGGAAGAGGGCCCACCCTACTGTGGCCTGTACCATTACATGGGAAGGTGGTCCTAAGCTTTATAAGAAAGCCAGCTTAGCACGAACCTGCAAGCCAGCAAACAACATTTCTCCATGTTTTCTACTTCAAAGTTTTTCTTGAGTTCCTATTAAAGAAGGACTGTGACCTAGAAGTGTAAGCCAAATAAATCCTTTCCTCCCCTAAATTGATTTGCTCAGAATATTTATCACAGCAAAAGAACAAAACGACAACAAAATTGTTAGGAATGCATTGTGATAATGATGGCTGAGCACACTGACAATTCTAATTAATAGATCAAAATAGAAAAATAGAAATAAATAGGAGTAAGTCAAGTGCCCATGGAGGGAAGAGAGACTTCATTCCATGGTGCAGAAGATAGAGAAGGAAACAGACTTAGATAGGAAGGGTTTTGAACTGTAGTGCATTTCTTGGTGTTTGGCCAAGCTGACAGGGAGTCATTAAGCCTGCATTCTATTGGACAATTTTATTAGCGTTTAAAAGAAAAACACCCAACAGTAATGAAAGTTACTGTTTTGAAAGAAAGGACCATGTCAGTATTAGCTTTGTGGCTGGTCACTTGCCATGCTTCTGTGGCTGTGATAGTGAGCACGTAATGAATCTAAATTTGAAAGTCTGGTTCACTTGGAAGGGTCCCCATTGAATGCTCTGAAAGTGTTGGCTTGGGAAGAATTAACTGATCTCTAGTCTGTTCTAACACGGGGCTAAAATAGATTGTGTGCAGAGACCCATGGGCCGTGGAAGACTGGATGAAAGCGAGGGTAGAGGGAACTTAATCAAATAAAATTACAGCAGCTCTGAGGACCTGGAATTAGCCAATTTAGCAGGACGAAAGCTGTGAGGAGGCTGATAGAAGGGATAATTTATTTCTGTGGACTCATTTGTTTCCAGTAATTATTATTACATGTGTAATTCTGGATATTGATCTCAGAATATCATGAATGTTGAGCATGTATTCTTCCAATGAGCCATACACCAGGTCAACAGATACGTTAATTTAGTGGAAGTTGCAGTTTCATGATTCTGGGGACATTGAGGTCCCCTCTTGGGGTTCATAAAAGAATTTGAAGATGGACTTCAAGTGGAAGCTTGAAGACAATTTCATTAGAGTTTAAAAGAAAAACACACAGGGCAGGCAAGCTGTAAATCTCAGAAGTTTCATGGAAAGAATAGAGAAGAAAAAAGCCATGCCATTGAGTTAAGCCAACATGGAGGTTAACCACATAGCAGAGAAGAAGGGGATATTTAGAGAAAGAGTAAGAAAACCCAAAGTACCAGAAAAAGCATACTTCAGCTCTGGTCAGCACCCAGAAGAACAACAGAGGAGAAGAAGAATGAAAAGTTACATCATTTGAAGTCAGGACTCAGAAATATGGGTAGACTCAACAGAACCTTGTGGTGGCTTGGAGGAACTGTGCTGGGAGGTGGGAATTCTGGGAAGGAAGAGTGTATTATCTCAGGTGAACCCACTTTCTTAGGGGTGGTTCCTAGCTAAGTCTTTATGTCCTATGTACTATTCCTTTGTATGTATTATTTGTTTGACCCATTGGATGGGTTTTGTTTTATTTTTTGAGACAAGGTCTCACTCTCTATTCAGGGCTGACTTGAAACTCACTATGTAGGCCAGACTGGCCTCAGAACTCATGGCAATCCTTCTGGCTCAGCCTCTCAGGACCTGGGATTACAGTTATGTACCACAATGCCTGGATAGAAAGTTTGGTATTCCATTATTAATTAAGCATCTTCCTCTTACTCTGCAACTGACATTTTAATTTTAGAAATTCCCTGATGTTGTCCTGTTCTCTTCCATTTGTCTTTCCACTCCTGCAAAGGACGTTTGCTCAGTTCCACAGCCTTATTCGTTGACAATGCCCAAGTCAAGTCGTGAGCTGTGTTTTTCTCTGAGTTCCATGTCTGTTTTAAATGCTGACACTCTACATAGACTCCTTGCCTTCCCTTGCCTTCCGCCCTCCACCTCTGAGCTCTCCACTTCTTCAACAGCTGTTCCTTAGGCCCACCCTCTTCTTCCTTCACCTTTATACTTCACTCCAATATGTGGTGGAATATTATTTTAACTAGGCAAAGGTGTGTTACATTTGTTTCGGCTGCCTTTGTTAACGATGTAAAGGTGTGTTACTTTTGTTTACCCAGCATTTGTTTAATTACGTAAAGACGTGTTGCATTTGTTTTGCCTGCCTGAGGCACCTGATTGGTCTAATAAAATTCTGAATGACCAATAGCTGGGCTGGAGAGGGATAGGCAGGGCTGGCAGATAGAGAGAATAAATAGGAGGAGAAATCTAGGCTCAAAAAGAAGAAGAGAATGAGGGAGAACGAGAGGGACACACCTGGAGCCAGAAGCCAGGCAGCCGCCAGCCAGCCAGACATGAGAAGCAGTGAGAGTAAGATGTGCAGAAGGAAGAAAAGGAAAAGGCCCTGAGGCCAAAGGTAGATAAAGAGAAACAGGTTCATTTACGTTAAAAGAGAGAGCCAGAAACGAGCCTAAGCTAGGCCAAGCATTCATAACTAATAGTAAGTCTCCATGTCATGATTTGGGAGCTGGTTGGTGGCCAAAAGAAAAAGCCTTGGACACTAATGCTATCCCCTTCCTAGAGCCACTAAAATCGCTTTGGTCCTTCCTGTGCCCAGGCTCTCCTGGTCTCTGATGTTGTCCCAGATCTTACTTTTTTTTTTTTTTTTTTTTTTTTTGGTTTTTCGAGACAGGGTTTCTCTGTGTAGCTTTGCACCTTTCCTAGAACTCACTTGGTAGCCCAGGCTGGCCTCGAACTCACAGAGATCCACCTGCCTCTGCCTCCCGAGTGCTGGGATTAAAGGTGTGCACCACCACTGCCCAGCTAGATCTTCTTTTGTTGGTAAAACACATTTTACCATGAGAATGGCACCATAAAACAGTCCAGGTTGCTTTCGTCCACTCAGAAATTCACAATGAAACTCCCACTATGTGTACATTAGAATAAATAATGAGAGTTCTTGTTTTAAATTCACCTGATAAAATATTTGTGAGTGTATTATCATAAATAAATAGATATATAAATGAGTGAGCAAGAAGGAAACTTCCTTAGTAATGAACATGGATGATGTGATGCAATTAGAGATCACCTCTGGTAACCTCTCTCATAATAACTGCTTTTGCGGGGAGCATATGGAGTCCTGAGTGAGTGTGTGTTGTTGACATGAGCGCAGCCATTCCAAGGACCCCAGTTCCTCAGGAACATGGGAATGGCAATGCCTTCCTCAGATCAGGCTCAGGGAAATGGTAAGATCTTCCCCTGGCTCATGAGGAAAATGCTGGTTACAGCTTCTGTCTCTTGGGTATTTACAGCCTGGTATTGCTCCCTTGCAAAGATCTCCTACCGAGATTAGCTAAACCTGCCTCCTTGGTCAGCTGTAAAACAAATAAGTTGAGTTTTTGGGTGCTGTTGTTGGCATGTCTCAATTGGAGCACATTGCTCATCTATTCCAGCTTTTCTGTGTGTTTCTTCATTCTCGGCCACCCCACTTAGGCTAATCCCCAAGCTGTACAAGAACCACCCACATAAGATAAAATTACTGGTTGAAAGTTTGAAGAGAAAGGAAACGCCACATAGTCACAATGGAAGCTCATAAAAGATTTGTATTGATGACAAAGCGACATCTAGAATCTGTGGAGTAGAAAGGCCCTGCAGACACTACCCTAACCATATGTGCAAGGTCATTATCATTCGTGGTCTAACCAAGAGGTGCTATGTCCCTCTGATACGAGGCACTAAGAATGGGTCAAACATCCACTCAGAATCCCCAGCACACAGGGTGAATTAATGCCGATGAACTATCAGAAGCTACAAATAGAAATATGCTCTTTGAAATAAATGGCCTGGATTCTTCCAAACTGTCAAAGGTCACCAGGTTGGAGATTCCAAAGTAAAACAAACTAAAAATAAATGAAAACTCAATGCAATTTGTGACCCTAGATGGAATCCTGGATCTGAAATACTTCCCCAGACAATTAGCAATTATTAATTCTTTTTTTTTCTTTTTACTGAGGATAGAATCCTGGGCTTTACACATGCTAGTTGAGTGCTCTGTCGCTGAGCTACATTCCTAGACCATTTGTGCTGTGGTTATGCAAGAGAACGCCTAGGTTTTCAGCAGTAAGTACTGAGTTATTGAATGACACCTGAGCATCATGCCTCTAACAAACTCCCAAGTGGTGCAAAAACATGATTACACCCATCTCCTCATCTATCTCTGTAGCTATCTACAAAAATGATGGAGCAATAAAATGTTAACTTTGTGGAATCTGGGTGAAGCGTTTATGGAAACTTTTGCAATTTTCTATATATCTTAAATAATTTCAACATTAAAACCTTGAAACAAGCTAAACCCTGCAATAGCAAGATAAATTAAAAGTTGCTTTTGGAGCATCCAGTGGTCGCCATTACCTGTCTAGTGCAAAAATATAACTAAGGCAAATAGAGTCCTTTTGCCTACTCCCCCCTTTCTGTTCTGTACTAATTACCACTCTGTTTGAAATGACCCTGACAGCCCAATGTAGCTAGAGTTTTCCTGCCTTGCCACAGTCAGGACAAATCTGGGTGATTTGTCACCCGCCAGTCCCACAGCCGCTCAGACCCAACCAAGTAAACACAGAGACTTATATTGCATACAAACTGTATGGCCTTGGCAGGCTTCTTGCTAACTGTTCTTATATCTTAAATTAATCCATTTCCATAAATCTATACCTTGCCACGTGGCTGGTGGCTTACCGGCATCTTCACATGCTGCTGGTCATGGCGGTGGCTGGCAGTGTCTCTCTGCCTCAGTCTTCTGCTTCCCAGAATTCTCCTCTCTCCTTGCCCCACCTACTTCCTGCCTGGCCACTGGCCAATCAGTGTTTTATTTATTGACCAATCAGAGCAATTTGACATACAGACCATCCCACAGCAGCCCAATATATTTCCAATAGTTTTATTAGTAACAATGTCAATAGGAATGAAGTAAACTACCTTACCACTGTTTTTCCAAGAAGTTTTCTTACTATAGTATATGTATGGCTTACCCTTCTTGACACATTCATTAATCACTGTCATATACATAAGCTATCATAGCATATGGCATCCTAAATGCCATATGGGTAATGGAAAATTGGTCTTCTATTTACTCTATGCAATATTGGGAAGGACATTAAATACTGTATTTTCTAGATAGAAATTACGCATTCAATTCTTGGCTCTCAGCACCAAAACTTATTCCAAAATTTAAAGGTTTTCAAAAATGATATGGATTTTTACATATCTGAAAATATTTATGTGTGGATATAGATTTGTTTAGTTTTCTGAGAATTCATAAGAAAAAATGGCTATCAACAGTCAACAAAGTAATATTTGGGAAACTGCCCAAATTGGCCATCTTGCTCCTGTTTAAATCCTCCAGACAAGTCACTCCCTGTTGAGAACAGATGGCTGTCTTCCAGATTACTGTGAGCTCAGTGTAAGCCAACTGTTTTGCAGCAGACACAGTATTTGTGTTTAAAGCATTCTTTGTATATTGAGTACACAGAGAAGGTATTGTTACTCAACATCAAAAAGATGTTAAGAAGCCACTTCTAAGGCATTATGTGAGAGAGATCTTCCTTTCTCCTGATGATGTGTTATTTTGATTGTCCTTAGATTGCCAAGGGATGTGTTGCTCTTGGTGGATATTTTGGAGGGCATGAGCAAATCTCTGTGTGCACCCTTGGGAGGAGTGAGTTTCGTGCAGGTGTTACACTTCAGCTTTGAGGGTGGCTTGGGGCAGAAGCATGGCACTGTCTGATTAGTGCTGAGAGGAGATGCTCCTGCCAGCTGCACTCAAGAGGTTACATCTGCAGATGGGGACTTCTCATGCATTTATAATTGAAGCTTTTCATGACTGAAATGGAGGCTTCAAAGCTCACCAGTCCCCAAAGTGATTTCGAAAGTATAAAAATATTGCTTTTTATTTCGATAAAACAAAGGAACAGCTAGTTGTGAGCCTGTTCTTTGAGATTCAAAGTTCCCCCTACAAGTGTGATTTATAGAAGTCATTTAACCTCTTAGAGCAGGGCTCAACAAAGCTTTGTCATAAAAAGCCAGTTAGAAAATACTTTCTGTATTGCAGGATTGCAGCAACTTCTCAGCTATGTTATTTTAATATAAGAGTAGCCAAGGGCAATACTTATAGGATTGGACAAAGCTGCCTTCCAATAAAACTCCATCAATGAAAACTTGAATTTGAATTTCATATAGTTGTTGCATCATGAAATATTATTCTATTTTGATTGTCCCTTTAACCATTAAAAAATGTGAAAACCATTCTTAGCTTGCAGGCTGCATAGAAACAGCAGAGGAGCCAACCCTGATGTGGTACCCCAATACCCTTGTCTGGAAACAGACTTGAAAGGCCTCCTCTTACTTCATGTGGTGATCAGTGAAAAAGTATGTGCAAGATGCTGCTCAATGCATACACGATGCAACATTTTTACCGGGTGTATTTTTTCATCCCAAATCAAAGCTTTCCTATTGTTTACAGAATCCAGGACATATCTATGACTGTGCGACACAAAAAAAAAATGCTTTTTGAGAATTGATGTCAACAGTCAGCACCATTGCTTTTAGAACACATGTCATGCACAGCTGACACTTATGAGAAAAGATGGCTAATATAAAATAAGTAAAGTTTGGGTGAGTCAGTTGATAGAATGGTACCCTGTGAAAGAAAATGTCCACTTTCACATCACTACAGTTGCCATATCTTGGATGAAAGGACAGACCATTATAAAAGAATCATACCATAAATCAGAAATTTCTTCCTGGAAGATAATTCATAAAGACTACTTTAGTGAACTTTCAAGTCCTAAAGTTAAAATCATCTATGAAGATGAAGATCATGATGCTTAACATTAGATGCTTATTAGCAAAGCTAAGTTCTCTAAAGTGCTGGTTCACTTAAGCATAAATAACACAAAGAAGGCAGGCATTACTATTAACACGATTTTCATATGACAAAATGAAAACACAGAGAAGTTCAATGATAGGATTGAGCACTGCTCTGCTTTGAATGTGCCTTCTGTCCATGCACTAGTATAAGAGGAGGGACCTGTGACAGGTGACCAGGTCATGTGACTGTTTATTCTTTGTCAATGAGAGCCTTTTGGTCAGCTCCACCTTCTACCTCCTGCCAAGTGAAGGCATGGCAAGGGGCCCTCCCTGGAGGGTGGCATATTGATGCTTGACTTCTTTTCCTCTAGAACTGGAAAAAAAAAATCTGTGCTTTATAATCAGCCAGTCTATGAGGTTTTGTCATAGCAACAGAATGGCTAAGCCCTGCTCTGGGTGGTAAATGAAGGCTTATACCAATGTATCCAGTTCCACCATCCAGGCTTTCATCTCCACACCCACATTGTAGAGAGAGGTGATCTCTCCTAGGTGGGTAACTGCTCCACCACAGAGTTCTTATCACTGATGTGTGTTCTCTTCAGCAAGGAGAGCCTGCTCAGCTAGGTGCACACCTTTGGCAGGTCACACATATGCTTGATGGTTTGTCTAGGTAGATGAAGGAAGTGAAATCACATACAATACTAGAAAAGGAGCTTTGCTGAAGTGTAAGAGTTATGGAGTTCTGCAATTAGGAGGACATTATGGAGGGTCCTGAATGGAAAATAGAGAGAGCTATAAATCAAGCAGGTATGGTGCCATATGCACAGCACCAGAGAGGTGAGGGAGGACAGGGAGATCACATGTTTGAGGCCAGTTTAGACTACAAAGTGAGACCTTGTCTCAAATAAACGCACATGCACACGTACACAATGCAATGCAGACATTTTACATTGGTAATTGCCTGTGTGGAATCTAAGGACAAATACCTTTGGTTAATGGAGAAGTGCCTCCATATTGTTCCCAGTGGTATACCATTTTGAGGAGAAGAGGGCTGTTGTCATAGATGTGGAAGGTCAAGAGGCAAAACCTGGTTCTGCTCAGGAAGCCAGAAGGTAGGGTCATCCCAGCCACCAGATTATGACCCAGACATCTGCTGTCTCAGCTCAAGGACATCCTGGGCTAGCTAGCCTAGGCACTGAATTATAGGCAAGGGGGAAAAATCATAATGGCTTCTCTGCTCTGTGTTCTAGTAAATTGAGAATAGATGCAATGAGATTAGTGTTTTACTGTGGAGGTCTGTAACTCTCCAAGAGCCAGGCTGCTTGTGAAGCTGGGTTAGAGAGGTCCTTACATCTCAAGCCAGAGGGAACCTTTGCCTACAGTGAGAATTACCACCTCTGAAGGGAATCTGGATCTGAAAAGTAGAAATTGAGCTTGAATGTTGACTTCATGGAAATTGGATATAAAGTGAGTCTATATCCCTGAGTGCAGCCAAAGAGAAGAGGAAGAAGAAAGGAAGAATGGAATGAAAGAAAGTGGAAGAGGAAGGGAAAGAGAACAGACAGAAAAGGGAGTTTGCATATGGTTTATGGAACCCATTAATACTTCCTATTGACAAAATGGCCCAGGGAAGCCAGGTCCCACTAATGAGACAGGGTATGGGCTTCCCATGATAATGGAGAGTTGAAGGACAGAGAAAAATCTGGATGTATTCACTTTTATATGTTCCCACTTCAGGGAGGCAAAAAGGGACATGTCCTAAAGACATAAGAAGCTGGGCATTGTGGTACACATTTACAGTGTCAGCACTTGGGGGAGAGAGACAAGATTGTTGGGAGTTTGAGACTAGCCTGGTCTATGTAGTGAGTTCTAGGAGATCCAGGACTATGGAGCAAGAAAAACAAAAAGAAGCGGGGATGGGGGTTAGAGACAGAGAAAGAGAGAATGGGAGGGGGAGGAAAGGGGAGATAGGTTAGATAGGTAGATGACAGATAGATAGATAGATAGATAGATAGATAGATAGATAGATAGATAGATAGATAGACAGATAGATAGGATATACATGGGTTTCCTCTTAAAGGCTGGGAAGAAATAATGGGTAGACAGATTGACATGATTTACAAGTTGTAAAACTGCTGCTGTTCCATGTGCTGGTGAGCCTTGAACCTGGGCAATCAAGTGACCCTGGTCTGGGACAGGTTTAGGCTATGAATAAGATTCCCAGCTGTTGAGGAAACAGGGTTCAATGTGGCCAAGGCACGAAGAGACAGAGACGTGTAGAAAAGGGAGGAAGAGGTCAGCTCAGCCACGGAGACATGCTGACCTCCATTCCCTTCTAATAGGCTTTTCTCAAATCCTCTCTTCTGTCATTACACGGTGCCCTTCCAGGCTTTACAGCTACCAGAAAATACCTTCTAGAATGAGATCAAGCAGAGGAACAATTGAAGTTTTAAAGCAGGGGAGTGGAGTAAATGATTGACTAATACTGATAGGCTAAACTATACTTTAGGGAAAGACAGAAATTGGGAAGCAGTGCATTTTAAAAGGATGGTTTAGCCAGGAAGAATAAGACTTGACTAGCTCTTAGTCTATTACAAATAGAGAGGAAATGGCTTGAGATAGGCTAAAAAAGAAATCTGATTCAGAATAGACAGGAAAAAAGAAGGGAAAATTAGTTTAATGGGATAGGAACACCAGAAAGATAGCTCACTCTGAGGACATGGGAGTTCACAGGATTTCAGTTCAATTTGAACAATTAAGAGTTTGAAATGTCAGAGCCCCACATCCGCTCTTGGGCTTTAGGTCTCTGGAGAGGAAGGCTGTAGGAAGCTCTCAATTCTGTATTTATTCAGGTGTTTTGAGTGTGGGCCAGAAACTGAAACTTGCAGCCTGTAGCAGTCCTGATTCCTAATTTATATACTGATAGTTTTATTTGGCAGAAATGCTGCTTTTAAATTTGAATGTGAATGATTCTTCTTGAGCACATTCTCACCAGTAAATCATGGCTCACAAAACATGTGTAATTTAGTGTTGTTAAGACATAGGCCCTGTCATGGAAGCTGCAGTGTGACACAGTGAGCCACACAGTAAACTCCTTTGTCCATATGGCTTCCATGATAAGATTTTAAATTTTGTTTCCTTTTTCTTCTTTTTTTCTTTTTCACTTAATTCTTGTTTCATTTGGGGCAGAGGGAGGTTGCAGGGGTGGAGGACAGATGTGAAGGAACAGGAAAATGAATGGGATTAAGATGCATGATGTGAAAGCCACACAATAAATAAAAAGGAAGTTTAAAAAAAAAAAAGACATAGGCCCTGAAAGGGAGAGAAAGTGTAGCCAGGTGTGGCTATTAAGGGCATGAGCTCTGCCCTCAGGTTGCCTGCCTTGGGCGTCTTACCCTCAGGCTATACAGCCTTTCACCAGTTATTTAACTGCTAACCCAGGGCACTGGGAACACTGCCTAAAGTGTGAAGTGCTCAGAAAGATGGTGTTATGTCTCACTGTCAGCATTTGCTGGCTGGCGAGAGGGGAGAGAGCCCAGTACTAAACCTGAAGTTACAAGGAGCTTTAATTATAGGAGGCTGGGTAAATGGCTCAGCTGAAACAGTGCTTGCCACACAATCCTGAGGACCTGAGTTCAATCTCCAGGACCTACATAAAAATCATGACCTGGAGCTTCATGCTCGTTCTCCCAGCACTGGGGAGAGAGGGAGATCCTGGTGCTCACTGGCCAGCTATTGCAAGCTCCAGGTTTCATGAGAGATCCCGTCTCAGAAATTAGTGTGGAGAAGCGATTGAGGAAGACATGTGATGCTGACCCTGGCCCTACACGTGTGTGTGCTTCTGCACCTGTGCTGTGAGCTAACACACACACTGTGTTTCCTAGCCAGAGTTGACAAGAACACACAGAGCACGAATAAGAAGCCAGGCAAGCGTCTGCAAGAAGAAAAAGCAGGAGGAAAAAGTCCACCTTTACCTTGAGGGTGTCTGGTGGGGAGGAGGCATACAGAACACTCACCAATTCCCTGCTTTTCAGAGGAGGAACTTCTCCTCTACCTCCTTAGGTTGACTGATTAGGATCCAGCAAATCAAAATAACAAAAGAAAAGTTAGCAAGAAGACATAGGGAGTTTAATTATGGAATAAATAAGAATTCACAGAAAGATGGAACTTGGGAGGTGGTAGGATTTGGGCCTGTATATCATTTTAATAGAAGAAAAAAGCAGAACACTTAGGGAAAGACAGATGATTATCCTAAGAAGGGTAAATGGGCCCTCAGGAGAATGGATGGAGACAGGATAGCTCTGTGACAAGGTCTGTTTAGGTCACTGATGACAAGAATAAATCTTCATGGTTAAAGTCCCCAAGGAAAAGGCTCTGACAGGTGAGTTCGGTCATATGAGGATTTCAGAGAAAAAGCCCATTTTCAAACGCCTTTAGGTCAAAATCATTTTCACACCATCAAAGTACCTGCTAGACACCTTCTCTTTCATGTTATTGAAATTTTTTAAACTTTTTTTAAAAGTAACTCTGGGACCGAAGATGTGGCTCAGTTGGTAGAGTCCTTGCCTAGCACAAATGAAGACCTGAGTTCAAGTCCCAGCATTGCATAAACAAGGCATGGTGGTTCAAGCCTATAACCCAGTGTTTGGACGGTAGAGGCAGGAGAATTAGAAGTTTAAGGTCATTCTCAGTTACATGACAAGTCTGAGGCCATCCTGGGACATACAGACCTTGTGCAAATAAATAAATAAATGAAAAACAAACAAACAAATAGGAGATAAATAAATAAATAGATGTCTAGAAGACTGGGGCCTTAGCCTTTCCAGCTGTTGCTACAAGGAGCTGACTAATAAATGATCCCTAAATTAAGTTCAGAATAATTGCAACTTGAAGGAAGCTAAGCAGACACAATCTGTCCTAATCTCACCTTTAGTCTCTGAAATGTCCTATGTGGCAGGCAGGGGCTACCTGATCAAGAGAAGAGACACAGAGCCAGGCGGTGGTGGCACACACCTTTAATCCCAGCACTTGAGAGGCAGAGGCAGGCGGATCTCTGTGAGTTCGAGGCCAGCCTGGACTACAGAGTGAGTTCCAGGAAAGGTGCAAAGCTACACAGAGAAATCCTGTCTTGAAAAAGCAGAGAGAGAGGGAGAGGGAGAGGGAGAGGGAGAGGGGGAGGGAGAGGGGGAGGGAGAGGGGGAGGGAGAGGGGGGAGGGGCAGGGGGAGAGAGAGAGAGAGAGAGAGAGAGAGAGAGAGAGAGAGAGAGAGAGAGAGACATGGTGAGATGAGATGGGAAGACGTCCAATTGAAAGGGCCGTGCAACTCTGCATCTTGGCCTTTGGAAATGCTGATCTCCCGGCCCACCCTGGGCCTTCTGTGTTCTGGCACTTGCAAGAGCTGCACACCTGTCAGGTTTCCTTTAGGGGATCCCTCCCCCTGCTTTCCTCCCATCCAGCAGAGCTGCCCACTCCTCCAGGTGTCTGTCAAACTGTCCTTCTCACAATAGCATTTGGCCCCAAACCCGTGAAGGTCTGCCACTTATAAACTTGTCTCTAAACAGGCTAAACCAAACTCTCTACAAGAACAGTTTAGGGAGTAGGAGAAGACATTGTGGTTTTTTTCCCCATTAAGTTGAAAGTCCTTGAGTAAATTGTATTTAAATATTAAACTCAGATCCTACACAGGAGGTCACAGCTAGAGGTAGAATACAGCATCTTGGTCCCCATGGTAGGACACTGGTGTAGTCCAATGCATTCAGTCCTTCCTGTATTCTGTTGACTTTGGACAGGATGCTGGTTCTCAGCAGACCACTGTCTTCCCAAGCCATCAAGGAGAAGAAGATGCTTGAGAAAAGTGACCAGACACGTCCACAGTGTCAGAGAACTCAGCATGAGCCTTGTCCCCTGGGTGTGACTCTGCAAGCAGTTCACATTTTTCTCATGGTTTTAAGAAATAAGCAGACTCAATCGTGTTTGTTTCCTGGGTAATATTCCAGCATTATGGGAAATGGAAAGCTGGAAGTATATAATTTCAAACTTGTCTGTTACTTTCAGGATGGAGAGGGGAGACCCATTCAGATATTGCATTCTACCTGGGTAAGATAATTAAGTGAGCTTAACTGACCTAAGTGGTATAATATTTATACTATATCTCACTGGACACAGTCTGTGGATAACTTTGTTTTGGAAGGGATGGGGTTCCATGCATCCAGGGCTAGCCTCAAACTCTTATGTACCAGAGAAAGATCTTGAACCACCTGCTCCTCATCCATCTCCCAAGTGGGGCGATTACATGTGTGTAAGGCACACCAGGTTTTGTGCGGTGCTGGGCATGAAACCCAGGTCTTTGTGCATGCCAGGCAAACACTCTACCAGCTGAGCCTGAGCCACATCTCCAGCCTTGATTATTATTATTTTTTAAGTGATGGTAATTGAACCTGGAGCCTGGCACTGCAACCCCTGAGCTTCAATTCAGCCCAGCCTATCTAGGTTCTGTTTATAAAGAAAGGTGTTAGATAAAAAAAAATATTCTAATAGCTCACATCTGAAGCCGAGTCCCTGTTTTCTCATTATTGCTAATGCTCCATCAAGGTCAGGCTCAAATATCACATTAGTTCCACGTGGTGGGGAGATTAGAATGAGAAGATGTTATGGAGTCTGTTCTTGTTTTCGGCGTATTTAGATATCCACTCTCAATTCACTTGAACAAAATGCTACTTAGAGAAATTCATGGCACGAGTCAGTGTCCAGAATGTGGATACTTTTGCAAACAGATTAAGTGGAAATGAGTTAGTGAGAAAAGATTTGAGTAAGATGTATATAGATCATGCTTTTATGCTGTTAATTCTCATCATTTTCATTTGGTTTATTTCTCCCCATCTATGCTATTCTTTAGAAATGTCCAAGGACTTTAGATGTTTGATTCATGAGGATAGAAATTATATTTGTCTTATATTTTAAAATTTTGCTTCTACAGGATGGATGTAAATATTACATATTAAATATACTTTCTAGTATTGTTAGTAGTTCAAGATCCTTCTTTGGTATATAATCCAGGCTAACCCTAGATGCATGGGACCCCATCCCTCCCAAAACAAAAACAAGTTATTCACAGAATGTGTCCAGTGAGATATAGTATAAATATTATACCTCTTAGGTCAGTTAAGCTCACTTGGTTATCTTACACAGGTAGCCTGCAATATCTGAATGGGTCCCCCTCCCCATCCTGAAAGTTACAGGCAAGTTTGAAATTATATACTTCCAGTTTTCCATTTCCCATGGTACAATCTGCCAAAGCAATATTTTTTGGTTTATCTATCTATCTATCTATCATCTATCTATCTATCTATCTATCTATCTATCTATCTATCTATCTATTTACATGTGTGTATGTGTGTCGGTTCATTAGTGCATGGCGCACATGTAGAGCTCAAAGGACAATCTTGCTGGAGTCAGTATTTTATTTCCACCACGTCAGGTCATCAGGTTTGGTTGCAAGTACCTTTACCTGCTGAGCCATTTCTCTGCATCAAAACACATTTTAGTCAATCCCACCTCCACCTGAAGACAACTTTACGTGCCCTCCAAGACAGGAAAAGCTTAGGTGAAGGAATACCAATCAGCAGTGTGGCAATGGGCTACGTAGAGCTAGCTACTGGGCTGTGGGTCTGGAGTACGTGAACACACAACCACTGTGTTTGCCCATTTATTCAATTATTCATTCTGTAATCATTGTGGGCCCCTGGGACTTTGGAAAATTTGCAGAATCAGAGCCACTAGCCGGCAATGAGACACAGTGAAGTTGACTAGCCCCGCACAGTCCTAGCCCTGCAAGTTTCAATTGACCACACCTTCAATCTCTCCTATTTTTAGCAAGTTTTACATTTCTAGTCATTTCACAATAGAAAACCAGGCAGACCAAGAGCTAGCCGTGGTGGTGCATGCCTATGATCCCAGCACTTGGGAAGCTGAGTCAGGAGGACTGAATTTGAAGCCATCTCAAGCTGTTGATACCTGGTGAGGCCCCATCATAAACTACAAACACAAACAAACCACGAAACAGTCATAGCGAACACTCTAAAAGCAGATGGAATGTGGTGACCTCCTTAGTTCAGCTTCCTCCCACATTTTGACCCAAGTTTCTTGGTTTTATAGTGAGCACTCATATACATGCCATCTAGGTTCTCTTTGTCACTTAACTTCTGGAGAAGCGGGCATTTGAATCAAAAATTCCAAAGTTAGGAGCTCTGTGCCAGGAGCCAGGGACAAAACCTTCTTATGCTTCTCACTCCACGGGGCACTTAGAGACAGACTTCACCTCTCTTGAGGCCTCTAGGATGGTTGCCTGCTTCACAGACAAAGCCCAACTTCAGACTGTTTGGCCTTGGCCAGAATTCCGTCTTGAATTTTCCATGATGAGACTGAGAGGGATGTGACCAGCATGATACAGTGACCTATAAGGTCTCTGCCTCAGCAGAAAGAAGAGGGGTCCTGAGAGAGTCTGGCGTCCCCACATTACATCTGTCTCTCTCCCAGGCAGAGTGTTAGCATCCTACTTGTGTCTTGTTGCTGTGACAGCCAATTGTCACAAACTTGCTGGCTTCAAATAACAGTTATTACCATATAGTCCTAGAGGACAGAAATCTGAAAAAGATCTCATTTGGGCTTGAGGTGTGTGAGCTGCCTTCCTTCAGGCTCCGAGAGGACTCCATTTTCTCTTTTCCATGGCTTCTAGAAGCTTCCTGTCTTAATTGGCTGATGGCCCAACACATCTTCAAAGCCAGCAACCTCAGACAGTCCTTCTGCTGGCCGGCTCATACTTCTGCTCCACCCCAGAGCTTGCCATTTTAAGAATTCATGTGATTACTTTGACCTATTTGGATAACCTGTGTTAGTTTCTCACTTAAACCTGTTCATTAACCATCTTCACTCCTCTTCCCATGTTGCCTAGCATTTGAGAATGGCCATCTTTTCAGGAGCACCATTCTGCCTACCCCACCCACCACCAGGATGTTTGTGTTCAGAACCATTTCTGTTTCTATGAAACCAGAACTCTCGTTGTGAGAGGGTCTTGCTTCCTCTGGCCCCTCTAATTTCCTATGCCATGCTTCCTGGGAGGGTTCATTGGAGCTCAAAGGGAAAGACCCTAAGAAGAGCGCCTGGGTTACACTTCAAATAGAATATAATGATATAGCTTGTCTTTTAGAAGAGCTTAGGGATTTTTGGCATCTCTGTGAAGAGATGTGATTTTATTTCTATAATTTTGCAGATGGTAGAATTTCAGTGTGAATGGTTTTAGGAGGTGCTACATAAATCTCCAGCAGGCAATAGCACTTACTTTGACCAGTTTCCATAAAACACAGTGTGCTGTCTGCATAGGCCATTTGGACTAAATTCTAAAGCAGTTTAGAAAGTTGGAGTTCAGGCTCCTGCACTTTCCCATCTCAGCATCCACTGTCTGAGCCCCATGCTAAGGGATCTTGAGCAAGGTGACTACGCCTCTGGTGTCAGGCATGTGATCTTAATACAGACTCTTCAGCATGGCCATTAGTACTAATGTCTTGGCAGGGAGCTTTAGATCAGCACACTTAAGCTCCAGGAGCTTTAAGAACTTACTAGGATGAAACACAGAGACTAAGAATAACACAAGAAAAATGAGAGAGAGAGAGAGAGAGAGAGAGAGAGAGAGAGAGAGAGAGAGAGAGAGAGAGAGAGAGAGAGATCTGGGTTAATTTAGGCCAAATCTAAAGAGTTTGTGCCCATGATTACTGGAACCTTCTTATTCTGTGCATTTAAAAACTATACTTTATACAGTTGAAATACCTCATACTTAAAAAAAAATCAATATTACTCACTCTGCAGGATACCCTGAGGCTCTTCCCTGTGGCCAGGCCAGTTAGACCTGTCCCGAGAGCTACCCACTACCAATGCTGTAGTCAGGGATTCCTTGTTACCACTGTGACACTTCAAAAGAATAAACACTGCTGAGAATATGCCATTGACACAACTAGCCAATTTCAGTGTGATCTGAAAGCCTTATTAAAGCTTTCCTCTCTACCTGCTATTCAGTGAATTTGGGATGAGTCCTGAGAATTTGCCCTTAGGATGAGTTTCCAAAGTGCTGCTGCTACTGAAGGGCGACCATGTGAGAACTATTTAATGTGGGGTGAGACTTTATCACAAAGGAACAGACCTGATCAGAGTTATTTTGGATCAGTTTGAGAAAGAAAGGCTGGAAAAGAATAGTTTTTAAAAACTGTCAGGTATGAGTGTTTCACTCTCTACTTTTCTAAAACTAAGGTCTGAGCCCTTTAAACAGCAATTTTAAGCTTGGACAGATGAGAGGAACACTGATTTGAATTTTATGGTGGCATTGTTTTCTCCACGGTATTGAAGCTGGTCATTAATAACAGTGGATTTTTTTTTTCATGAGAAGATTTTAACAAGTAACCATTCATCCTGAGTGAATTATTATAAATGAAACATAAAAGTAAGTGGCCACAATGAGCCATAAAACATCCAAATGCAAATGTTCTAGTGGGTAGAGACCAGAAATCTCTCCATGTAGGGATCCAAAGTTGCAGCAAATGGAATTTAACTTAATATTCTTTACTGCAGAGAAGATGGAGGCATATATTGCTATAATCAATAAACAGGATCACTTTGCTTATGGGACAGATTTAAATTCTGCATCTCCATCTTTGCTAACTATTCACTAGTAAAGGACAGCTTTGTGGCTGTTACTTCTTCATCTTCTTCCTGCATGTTTGCTTCTCAGAGTGAAATAAGTGCAGTTTCTCACAGCTTAATTCAACAGCTCTTAAAATTTGAAGGACACATTCATGTTGCAAATCACGGTTTGTGTTTATCACCTGATACCAAAACTTCTTCATTTTACCAGAAGCTCCTTGTTTTTTTTCTGTCTGTCATCATGCCTTCCCTCCTTGTCTTTCTTTCCCCCTGGACTCTCATTTCTTAGTTTCAGATGACTTATGAGTCAGCATGATCTTCATTTATATGGTGTATTGTTAATGTAGCTAATGTAGTTTAGTAATTATAGTTTCCATGTAACGTAAATCTACCCAACAAAAGTGCACAAGTGGAAGCTGATGAAAACCAATTAAATGGACCATTTTTAATCTTTGTCTCCCTTTGTAACTAGGGCTTTATATGATTCTAAACTTGTATGAAGCCATCTTATCTCACATTCTAAAGAGAGAGGGGGATGGTCACTCATTTGTTCACAAGGGCTCAGCTGTATGGCGTGATGGCAGTGCTAGACAAATACTAAACTGTTCACTTTGCCTGTGGTGATCTGGGAAGGCATTGGAGATTTTGAATGAGTTGGGGTAAGGACAAACAGGACAGTGGACACCCCATAAAGCCCCTGAATAAGAAGGTAGCAGTGACTCTGTCCAGTCACCTTGAAGACAGACCACCAAGTAGGTGAGACCAGATTTGGGAGCCACAAAAAGCTGTGGGAGTTTGGCAAAGGCCAGTGACACAATCAACTTGGTCTTTAAGGAGATTAATCTGGTGCCAGATTGTTCTCAAGACCTCACTCTGGGATTTCATAACAGTCAATAACTTCTGATAGGATTAACAGATCCACATCCAGTCCTCACATTTGGTCCTATTGGAGGTGGTGAACAGTTGGCTAATATCTTTTGAATAATGACCCCTTCCCAAGATGGAAGAAGAAGTCTCACTTAGAAGTTAGAATCTTAACTGGGGCGTAAAGGTGCCTTCGACACAATCTGGTCAACTTCCCTGCAGAATGAGGGCGGCTGATACCTCGATGTGACTCCTCTTCTCACACTGGGACTCTCCAGCTCATTTCAACTCCTCTCTTGGAGGACCCCACAGTTCACCCCAAAGTTCTGCTGTCTCTTCTACCTACTGATTCAACAGACTACTGACTGGAGACTTCCTGAGTTCTCCCTGATCTGTTTATCTCTAAGATTCCAGACAAGACTTTCAGACCTGTTCTGCTCTTCCCCAAGTGACCCTTTCTTCTGAATTAGACTTAACCACTCCTGAAGACCTTCTCCAAGCTCTTGAAATTAAAGCTAATTATCCAGTAATCATCCCCCCAGCTCCTGAGGAAACCTAATGCTTCATTTTTCTGTCTTTGCAAGGCAACAACTGTTCTATGAAACAGAAAAATTTAAATCCTTAAGCTTTTTTCTTGAGTTGTCAATGGCTAGTCACACAAACTAATTTTAAAGGAAAATTTTCTGTGATGATATGTTGCTGATGTGTTCTGATTCTTACAGCCAAGTCTACTGAATCTAACTTTTTGATGCCAATGTATCATTATTAAACATACCAGTCTTTCAGTCCAAATTGTTAATTCCATCATATTTTCCATTTCAGTTTTTAGAAATATCATTTGTCTAGCAAAAAGTTTAAACTCTCTCTTCTTTCTCTGTGTCTGTCTCTCTGTCTGTCTCTGTCCCCCCCGCCCCCGCCCCATTGGAAACCCTCTTGGATTTACTTTAGACATGCACTAGAATCTCACCAGTTCTCGCTGACTCTACCTCTTCCATTCAGCCACATATCTATTATCTGCAGCCTGGGTTGTTGCAATACCCTCTGGTTGCTGTCCTTGCTATCCATTCCTGTCTGTTCTTAACATGGTGACAAGGGGATGCTTTGAATGCAAACTAGTTTCCATTAATCCTCTGCTCAGAACCCTGCTATGCCTTCTCTTGTCTCTCAAGAATAAAAGCTGAAGTCTGTAGAATATTCAGAATTGGGATAAATAAAATATATCTGGGAAAGTCATATATTTTCTAACTTGTATTTTCACTCTTCAGAAACTGATTTGCATATTCAATGATTTAAGGCTGTGTCCAGAGTTGAGATCATCAGATAAGTAATGTCTCGATGAGTCTAGCTGTTTATTAATTTGCACTTGATGTATTGCTTTGTAGGGATGCTTGTCATGTTGTTTGTTCACTCTGACTCGAGCTGGGCTGTTGCTCAAGTAACCCTTCCCTTTCCAAGATGTGGCTATCCATACTGTGAATGCTGGCTTCTTGGCCCTGCTCATAAACCCTCTCATTAAGAACAAGAGAATCAATGATTTTGGTGGACTATAAGATGTCTGTAACACCCTGGTTTTTGCCCCCTCTATTTGTAAAACCATTTATTCCTCTACTTTCCACTTTCATTAAATCAGCCAAATCTAAATTCAACTCAAGAAACTATTCTACTTCTCTGGCCCCTAGGCTCACCTTTCTTCTATAAAAAGGAACTTAATTGATAAAGGACTGTGCTGTCTAATCACAGAAATATGCAAATGCTCTCTCCACAGTTTAATACCCCAAGGCAGCCCCTTGCTAATCTGTTCTGGCTACAATTTTCATTGTTGTCTCCATATGCTTGTTAGACTAAATACTTCTTCTAGACAAAGAGGACTACATCACACACACAACACACACACACACACACACACACACACAAGTGTGCTGGTGTACACTTGTAGTCCCAGTACTCATGAGGATAGGGCAGAAGGATGTCAAGTGAGAAACTGTCCTAGTTAGCTCTAATTGTGGATGCAGTACAGCCTCAAATCATTCGAAAGAAAAACCTCAACTGAGGAATTGTCTAAATCAGATTTGCCTGTGGACATGCCTGAGAGATTGTCTTTATTAATTGATGCAAGAGGGTCCAGCCTGTTTCGAGCAGGACCATTCCTAGGCATGTAGTCTTGGGATAGATACTAAGTCAGCCAAAGAATGAACAAGTGAGCCAGCAAGCAGCATTTCTCTATGGTTCCTGATGCACCTCCTTGACTGTGAATGATCCCTGCTCAGGCCAGTGGTAATTCTTCAAGGAGTGTTTAGTAGATCTCGTTTAAAGGCTGCTTCAGTTCCTGCCCTTCCTTCCCCCAATGATGGCCTGTGACCTGGACATGTAAGCCAAATATGTCTTTCCTCTCTTGAATTACTTGAGGCGGTGATATTTCTTATAGCAACAGAAAGAAACTAAATAGATGTCTTAAATTGTATATATTTGATCATCCAAGTAACCTTTGAAGGTGGGCATTTGAGGGGTGAGTAGGGCGAGGTTCTGAAGAGTGAAGCAGGGAAGGCCATGTTGAGAGGCATGTGGAGTGCATTGAGGGGAGTGCTGACTATTGTTGTTGATGTAATCATAGTCAGTGAGGTTTGTGGGTCTGTGTTTGGGTAGGCCCCCTCATAAGCTGAGGAAAAGTAAAAAAAATAAAAATAAAGGAAAAGGTGTAGGCCAGGCTTAACCTCATGATTCTTTGACTCTGCTTCTTCAGCATATCCTACCAGTGTGTGCCACTACAACCAGCTGTTCATTTTTATCTTTAGGGAAGGAAGGCACAAAGAGACTTAGTGGGTTGCTCACGATTGTATTTCTAAACTTAAAATACTATGAAGTGTATTACTTCTTGCCTGTAAGTTTGACAGCTTGACTCCATACATACTACACTGGCCACGCACTAGGGAAATGAGGAAGCTTCTGTCCAGAGCTTCCATGAATGCAAAATGTTACGATTCTTATCAATGAGGGTTTGGAAATCTACATAGCTATTTGATTCAGAATCTGAACATTCTACTAGAAGTCTACCCTTAATTTGCAAAGCCACCAATTTAAAAAAAAAACCATGCGTAAGTTTGTCTATTGTATATAGCAATGCATGGTTGCAATTTAAATACCAATGTAGAAAATAGCTGGCTATCGTGGAGTGAGAGTAGCTATAAAAAGAATGAGACCAATATCTATGAATTGATACATATTCATTTATAAGATACATTGTTAGCAAGCGTAAGGAAACAAAGTTTATAAAATCCTATTCTCTGTGCAAGAAAAAGCCAACTAGGGATAACCATCAATAAATACTGCTTACTTACCTTTCTACATTTCCAGATGTGAGAAGACAATGCAGAGAGGATTTGGAGCAAGACTCCACTAATACATATGATTTTTATATATAAATAGCATACAAGATTTTTATGAGAAAAAAATTATGTAAAATTTTTTAACAGTATGGGAAATTAGCAACTCATCCACACAGATGGATTCAGAAAGTGTTTAAGCACATTCTTAACTATAAACTGTGTATGGTATATACACAGCATTGCAGATAATGTTACAGTTTATTTTCTAGGTTTGTAATGGGTAGAAGCATTGGTCTTGTAATTCTGAAAACTGTTTTGTGTATTTATTAGGGTAGAATTAATGCTTAAGGTAGCATTGTGAGACTCTCTGTTAATTCTAAAGAGGGGGCTGACTGAGAGAATTCTATGATGTGAGAGTCAATTGTACACAATGGTATTAACTCACGATTTAGCAGGGCCTACAGGATGTTCAACTCCAGGAGTAATTGTACCTAAATCTTGATTTCTAAGAAACATTTTCCTCTGAGATCTCTCTCCTTGAAGAAACATGAGATCTGCGGTCTGAGACAAAGAAAGCTCAAGTACAAAGTGAGCTTGAAACACCTTGTACCAGAAAACAATGAACTATTTAAAGATTAAAGTGACTGCATCTAAAGGGTCCATGGGCCAGCATGATTTCATTCTCTAAAAGAAAAGGATGGTAATGGATTATGAGACGCTGAATAGACAGTCATGAGGAAAGAAGGATGGAGAGAAAAGGAAACCTAGTCTTTCCACAAGAGTGACAGCTCACAGCTCTAGAAGGAATGATTTGATGCCCAAATCTGCTGTGGGATGTTCTGTATGTCAAATTTGTTGCTCTGATTGGTTAATAAATAAAACACTGATTGGCCAGTAGCCAGGCAGGAGGAAGTATAGGTGGGATAAAGAGGAGAAGAATTCAGGGAAGTGGAAAGCTGAGTCATTTGGTGTTTATTTTATAAGTGGGCTGTCAGACTGCCGGGGCTTGGTGGGACCCAGAGAGGAAACTCCAGCTACACAAATCATCATTTTGTAATATGCACTACAGTAACTGATTCAGGCATGGATTTTTAGTGAATGATTAAACAGTGGGTTACAGATCATCAACAAATTATTTACTAATTACCAAAGGGAGATGTAACTTTATATGAAGATTCCGGTGGTGGGAGGCAGGCTGACACATAGCATTCCAAGATTCATGGCTCCATGGGGGACTCAGAACATCACTCCCACACTGCTCACACTAGAAATTTTCTATAAGGAACCAGAAGCCAAGATGAGATACAACCTCCTAGGGCAGCTGGTGTGGACTCTAAAGAACTCAAAAGGGTATGAAAAACCAAAAGAGTGAGAAAAACATCTAGATGGTAAAAATGTAACAAAACCAAAGAAAAGGCCTATTTTAATGGATGGGGCTATAATGGTCATGGTTTAGATAATTAGGGAAATTTGTCTATGTGCTATAAGTTGAGGTGCTGTTGAATCCACGTTGAAATTTTAGTAGTGACAGTGTTACGATTTCTAGGGTGTTTTTGGTCTAGAGATGAAACCTTATGACATCTGTGGTCTGTAATCAAAAGCGAAGTTGTGGGGGGGGCACACTCACCCGCACGTGCATACACTTGTTCATGAGTACATATGTGGCAAGATGCAGATACAGTAAAGAGAACTGAGTATTGAATTTTTTGTACATTCATACAACCTCCCAGTGGATTTGAAAATTTGCAAAATAAAAAGTAAATGTATTGAAAACCATATCAGGGAGTAGTGAACATGGGTTTGAATTATAGGTCTTAATATAATGAAAACTCATACTTGTTCCCTTAACCCTCGTTGAGTATATATTTGGAGCTGATTTTATGTTTAGGGAAGACTCTCCCACCCCAAATGAATGATCATTGAAATTTCTAAATGAATCCTAAGGCCCTCAAGCTGTTAAAACTTGATGGCTAAGACATAAACATTTTGCATCACCTGAGGACATTTTAAATTTTATATTCGGTAAGTACCTTAAGAAACTCTTTCTGTCCTTTGGGCCATGTTATTGGTATGCAGACTGAAATGTTTCTGATGAAATTCTATCTGCTTCTTGTAGCTAAAGCCATAGATCTATTTACTGATTGATAAACCAGAACCAAATTTTTATCAGACTCATATCTATATTTTAAAATGTCTATATGTGGACTGCTAAAGCTCAGTTATGTCAGCCCTCTTGTGTAAGGAGGGGTGATAGCTGAGAACTATTTCCTTTGCATTGGGAGACTTCCATTTTTTTTTTTTTTTTTTTTTTTTTTTTTTTTTTTTTTTTTTTTTTTTTTTGGTTTTTCGAGACAGGGTTTCTCTGCGTAGCTTTGCGCCTTTCCTGGAGCTCACTTGGTAGCCCAGGCTGGCCTCGAACTCACAGAGATCCGCCTGGCTCTGCCTCCCGAGTGCTGGGATTAAAGGCGTGCGCCACCACTGCCCGGCTGGGAGACTTCCATTTTGTGGCTAGCTCTGGTTCTTACATCAAGAGTTGAAAACAAACAAAAACCAAAACCACAAAAAAGCTAAGCTTATCCCTCAGGTTAGGAAATAAAATACAGAATACCTAGTTAATTTAGAATTGTTGATGATGAATAATCTTTTGTTAATCTTTCTTTCCTTCTTTCCTCCTTTCTTTGTGTGTGTAAATGTGTGTGCATATGCCACATGCCAGAAGAACATTTTGGATTCTGTGAGCATCCCAACAAGGGTACTGGGAACCAAACTCAGGTCCTTTGGAAAAGTAGCAAGCACTCTTAACCAAAGAGCCATTTCTACAGCCTGTGAATAACCTTTAATAAAAATATGCCCCCTATATTGCATGATTTCATGTGACTTACTAAAAAATATTGTTAAGTATGTAAAACACAAATTTAGAAAAGTTTTGGCAAAAGGACACAAAGTCGTGCAGAATGAGGCCATTCTGGAGGTCAATGACCAGCATTAGGGATTATTAGCAATATAAACTCTACTAAAAAATTACTATGTGAGACAGGGAGGGAGCTTAAGTGCTCTCAATACACACACACACACACACACACACACACACACACACACACACACACACACACAAATAGACATACTAGCATAACTAGTAATCAGTTCAGTGTATGTGTGTGTTGAAATGTCACCCTCTATCCTTTAATATATACAATCCCGATCACTTTGCTTTTAAAGAGAATTCTTGGCTTTCCAGTCTACTTTCTATCCTACTACCCCACTCATGTCCAGGGAACCTATTCTCTATGGAACCCCAATTTCCCTGGGCTATAATGTGAGGAAAGGAAAGCAGGGCAGCCCAAGGCAAGCGTGCTCCTTCATGCTCTGTGAACCCTTAGTGTGACAAATTGTCACTGTACTGCCCATTGATTTCACAGCTAGTAGCTCTGGAGCAGAAAAGCTAACAGTTATTTGAATTTGGGCCCCACTGTTCTTATCTGTGATCTAGCAAACGAGTTAATATTTAGGCCTCCATTCTTCCCTTGGTGTATAAGGTTGGGATAATGATAGTAATCCCTACCTGGTAATTCCTGTTCAATTCTAGCAATGAGAAATAATGCTGAGAAGGTACTTAGAAAAGTTCCTGGTTGTTGTAAAGTCTTGAAAATGAAAATTGATATTACTATATTTTAGTTTATTTAGTTTATTTGGTCATCCATCACATATTTTTATTTGCTAAATCTGGAAAACTGATAAGCCAACCACCACTAGTGTCTGGATTAGAAACCCACACTGAGAAAGAAGGTGGGAGAAATGTCACTTAGTACACAGAGTGATCATGAAATGCTGAAAATATAAATATGGAAAATTACCTTTATATAGCTGCTTTGTTTATCTGGATTGTCAAAGTCTCAGGAAATATCAGAAAAAAATTCCAAAGAAATAACAGTTAGCTGGATGTGGTGGCACATACCTTTAATCCTAGCACCCAGGAGGCAGAAGCAGATGGATCTTTATGAATTCTGTAAGTGGAATTTTTGCTAGACTAGCCAAGACTACATAGTGAGACCTCATTTTTTCAAAAAGAAAGGAAGAAAGGGCATATTGTCACACAAACTCATACCCGTAGAATAAAGATAGAATGAAGTTCATATTCAGATTGTTCATTTTCAAAAATAAGTTTGTGAATTTACTACAAATGCAGATATTTCTCTGTATATAAATATATAAATGTATAGCTTGCATTAGGGACTGGGGGGGGGAATGGGTCAGCAGATAGGTTGCATGTGGAGCAAGCATGAGGACCAGAATTTGGATTCCCAACAGCCCTGGAAGCCACCTGCAACCCCAGCCCTCAGAGACAGAGATGAGGGATCCCTAAAGTAAACTGGCCAGTTAGTCTAGCTTACCAGTGAGCTCTGGATTCAACTGAGAGGCCTTGCCTCAACAAATAAAGTAGGGAGTGATTAAAGAAGGCATCCATCACCAACTTTAGACCTCTCTATGTATGTGCACACATATGCCATACACCTCAACATGTACACCCACAATGCTTACTCACGTATACACACATACACATATGCACAAAAGCACCTACCCAAGAGAAACAAACATAGAGTTCTCTTTTTGCTCAGGCTTCCATATGCTTGTATGCTTACCTGGTACATGTCTTTATCTAAAGTTGTGATATTTTAATTCTATCTTGGGTTTTATGTATCAATATTGATTTTAAAACAATACTGTGTTAAGTATTATTCATCAAGATTACCAAGGGCTTTGTTTGTTTGGTTTGTTTTTTTGGCTCAGGACCTGACTCTGTAGCCCACTCAAGCCTTGAACTCCTGATCCTCCTGCCTCAGCTCCATCTTCCATCTGCCACAACATCCAGCTGTACCTGGGATTCTGTTGGAGGCACGGACTTCACTCTGATGGCTTGTTTCATAATTAAGTACAGTGTTAATGAATGCCAGCGGAGGAGCCAATCTTTACCAAATTAAAGGTGGTTTCTGCTTGCATAAGAGTTTATTTTATAAATGGGTATTGAATTTAATAAACCATTTTTATGCTTTTTTTGAACCAACCTAAAGATTCACAGTCTCTTGATGGAGTTCTACAGGCTCACAGAGTTTCTAGGGTATTCCCAAGTCAAACTCTTCCTGTTCAATGTTTTAAAGACATAACCTTATTTTTAACACTTCATAAGTTAATACTTACTAACAATTACATATTTTATATCTGTATCCATCAACGATATTTGCTTATTGTTTCTCTGAGAGCTGTTTTCGTGAGTAATACGTTTCATAAAATGAATTACGTGGCTGCTGACGTTTGTCTGCCCTCTGGAGCAGTCCTGGATGAGAGCTGTCTGGTGCTCAGAGCTTTGGTAAAAGTGACTTACAAAATCACCTAAGCCTTGTGCCCCTGGGCAAAAGAGAGGAGAAACTGTCCTTCCTATTTCTGTCACTCGGATTTCTTCTAGCTCCTTAGCCAATCTCAGAAATTCCCATTTTCCTTCAAAACCACCGCTTTTCTACTCAGGCTTTCATATTTATTGGTGTAACGGAGATTGTTAGTCTCTTACCATTTGAAACGTCCCTGGGTTTGCAGTCACTTCTCATCTTATGCTCTTACTGCCATGCTTTCCCTTTGGCTTATTAACTTCTACTCTTGTTTACTTTCCTCTTAGTTTTTGAATAAAAAATCTTAACTTACTTATTTCACATCGTTTGAACTTGTTCTGAATTGTGTAGACTTTTCTTTGTTGATAATTGTAGTTAGTTTTTTTGTTTGTTTTTCATTCTTTGGGGGACCGCCACTCTTCTCCCAAATAAACACACAGACACTTATTCTTACTTAGGAGTGCCCAGCCTTAGCTTGGCTTGTTTCTAGCCAACTTTTCTAACTTAAATTATTCAGTTTCTCTTTACGTTTTGCCTCTGGGCTTTTAATCTTACTTTATTCTATATAGCTTTCTTTCCTTCTTACTCCGTAGCTGGCTGTGTGACTGGATGGCTGGGCCCTGGTGTCATCTTCTCCTTCTCCTCTTCTCTCTCCTCTCTCTTCCAGACATTTTTCCTCCTATTTATTCTCTCTGCCTGGCAGCCCCATCTATTTCTCTCTCTTACCTAGCTATTGGCTGTTCAGTTCTTTATTAGACCAATCATATGTTTTAGGCAGCCAAATTAACCCAGTATTACAGAGTTAAACAATTGCAATATAAAAAACAAATGCAACAAATCTTAATTAATTAATTTATTTAATGCATCATTAAATAAATATTCAACAGCATAAGCAAATGTATCTCACCTTAAATATTCCACAACAGACAATGCTCTCCCCAGGATGGGGATAGAACCTAGAATCTTGCACACACTAGGCAAGCCTTCCATTATGGAGCTATAGCCAACCCTGAACTTCTCATTTTGATTGCTTCTTTAGCTAATATTAATTTACATGCATTTTTCTTATTTTAATGTACAGATGGGCACAATCTTATTTCCTAGATACATATTATTGCCAGTTTTTAATTAAGTAGAGAATTCCAGGGTATTTTATTTTATTAATTATTCCTTTTACCAATATCAATACCTTTTAAACCCTTCTATGGAACTTCACATTGAGTTCTATGTTCTATTATGCATCTTCCAATGTGTGATATATGCTGCAATTTATTTGTACTTGTATATAAAGAAATAGTAGAATACACAGGGCACTAGGGGAGTGCTTGTCTGCAAAGTCAGACCTAAATCTAGAGGGTGAATGTTAAAAATCATTGACCATCTGTCTGGGTTAGTCAGACTGTTTATCACTATGAAAAAGTATTTGACTGAACCATCTAAGTTAGAAGGATTCCTTTTGATCCATGGTTTCAGACTAGAGCAGCCCACATGGTGGCCAGGAAAACGGGGGGGTGGGGGACAGAGAGGCTGCACCCAGATCCCAGACCTACTCATGAGGTAGTAAAATCCACATTTACAGTGGGACGTTCCTACTCAGTACCATGTTGGTTTTATTATCTCTGTAGGGAAACTTGAGACTGTATTATGTTTAGATATGTTCCCTGTATTCCTGATCGCTCCAAGACTTTTATCATGAAGGTGTGTTGGATTTTGTCAAATGCCTTTTCTGCATCTAGTGAGATGATCATGTGGTTTTTTTCTTTGAGTTTGTTTATATGGTGTATTACATTGACGGACTTTCGTAAGTTGAACCACCCTTGCATCCCTGGGATGAAGCCTACTTGATCATGGTGGATAATTGTTCTGATGTGTTCTTGGAGTCTGTTTGCCAGTATTTTATTGAGTATTTTTGCATCAATGTTCATGAGGGAGATCGGTCTGTAGTTCTCTTTCTTTGTTGTATTCTTGTTTGGTTTGGGAATCAGGGTTATTGTAGTCTCATAGAAGGAGTTTGGTAATGTCCCTTCTGTTTCTATTATGTGGAACAATTTAGAGAGTATTGGTATTAACTCTTCTTTGAAGATCTGGTAGAATTCTGCACTGAAACCATCTGGTCCTGGGCTTTTTTTGGTTGGGAGACTTTTAATGACTGTTTCTATTTCCTTAGGGGTTATTGGACTATTTAAATAGTTCATCTGGTCTTGATTTAACTTAGGTATGTGGTACCTATTCAGAAAATTATCCATTTCTTTTAGGTTTTCCAGTTTTGTGGAGTAGAGGTTTTTGAAATATGACCTGATAATTCTCTGGATTTCTTCAATGTCTGTTGTTATATCCCCCTTTTCATTTCTGATTTTGTTGATTTGGATTCTCTCTCTCTGTCTTTTGGTTAGTTTGGATAATGGCTTGTCTATCTTGTTGATTTTCTCAAAGAACCAACTCTTTGTCTCATTAATTTTTTGTATTATTCTCTTAGTTTCTATTTTATTAATTTCACCTCTCACTTTGATAATTTCCTGGCGTCTATTCTTCCTGGGAGACTTTGCTTCTCCTTGTTCTAGAGCTTTCAGATGTGCTGTTAAGTCACTAGTGTGAGATTTCTCCAACTTCTTTATGTAGGCATTTAGTGCTATGAATTTCCCTCTTATCACTGCTTTCATAGTGTCCCATAAGTTTGGGTATGTGGTGTCTTCATTTTCGTTGATCTCTAGGAAGTCTTTAATTTCTTTTTTTATTTCTTCCTTTACCCATTGATGATTCAGTTGAGCATTATTCAGCTTCCATGAGATTGTAGGTTTTCTGTAGTTTTTGTTGTTGTTGAAATCTAACTTTAAACCATGGTGGTCTGATAGAACACAGGAGGTTATTCTAATTGTTTTGTATCTGTTGAGATTTGCTTTGTGGCCAAGTATGTGGTCGATTTTAGAGAAAGTTTCATGGGGTGCTGAGAAGAAGGCATATTCTTTTTTGTTAGGATGGAATATTCTGTAGATATCTATTAGGTCCATTTGGGTCATGACATCAGTTAAGTCCTTTATTTCTCTGTTAAGTTTCGATTTGGGAGATCTGTCCAGTGGTGAAAGTGGGGTGTTGAGATCTCCCACTATTAATGTGTGGGGTTTTATATGTGGTTTAAGCTTTAGTAATGTTTCTTTTACATATGTGGGTGCCCTTGTGTTTGGGGCATAAATGTTCAGAATTGAAACTTCATCTTGGTGGATCTTTCCTGTGATGAGTATGTAATGTCCTTCTTGATCTCTTTTGATTGATTTTAGTTTGAAGTCTATTTTGCTGGATATCAGGATGGCTACACCCGCTTGTTTCTTAAGACCGTTTGATTGGAAAGTCTTTTCCCAGCCTTTTATTCTTAGGTAGTGTCTGTCTTTGGGCAGGGTAATGCCTCCATCATGTTCTTCTTGCTCTAGGTTGCTTTGGCTTCCCAGAGTCTTTTGTGCTTCCATGTGAGTTTTATTATTGTTTCTTCTGTTTTGGTAAAGAGCAGTATGGAGATTTTGATCAGGATTTCATTGACTGTAAAATGCTTTTGGTAAAATGGTCCTTTTTCACAATATTAACTCTACCAATCCATAGCCATGGGAAGTCTTTTCATCTTCTGGTGTCCTCCCTGATTTCTTTCTTCAGAGTTTTAAGTTTTTCATTGCAGAAGTCCTTCACCCCTTAGGATTGCTTCAGGCTTGTTTGTTTTTAGACTATAGCAAATGAGGTTTGTTTGCTTGCTTTTGTTTTTAGGCTGTTGTGAATGAGACTATTTACTTGATTTCTTTTTCAGTGTGTTTTTCATAAAAACAGTGTGTTACTTTTTATTCTGCACCTTGGCTAAGTGCTAATTAGTTCTAGGAGTTTTCTGGTTGAGTTTTGGGGCTCTCTTATATGCAGCATTATATCATCTGCAAACAGGAATGTCTCCTCCCCATCTATGATTCTTTATTTCCTGTTCTTGTCATATTGTTCTAGCTAAGACTTTGACCCTAACCCTGAGCACATTACAGAATGAGAGTGAGGCAGGAAATGGCCCTTTGCTGTCCTTGCTTTTAACAGGATACTTTCAGTTTTTCTCCATTTAGAATGAGGTTGGCTATGGGTCTGTAACAAGAGCCTTTATTGTGTTATTTTTATCATTTAATTTTAGGGTTTGCTTATTTATTTTGTTTAGGGTTTTGCTATAGAGCCCAGAGTAGCCTCAAACTTGCATACATCATGAATGTTGGGATTAGAAGTGTACCTCACCATGCCTGGCTAGATATTTTAATTGCAAATTGGTTGTATTCTTCCAACTGAGGTTAGTGTAGGACATAAAAAGAGAGTCCATTTAAAGTTCTGTCTGGCAATATAAAGTCCTGCTGGTGGTGCCATCATTGCCATTAACAAATAGCTTTGCTCCTTTCCTGACTGTAACTAAATTTACCTTCTTGTCTGCTCTTGACTTGAAGACATGGTCAGTGGTGACGGCATACTCTCCAGGGAGCAACCCCACCCAGCCTATCGATACAGACTTCGGATTGTTACACTCATGTATTTTATTTTTAGTGCATTCATTTCAGGAATTTTTTCATTGAATGTTAGGTCTAGAAATTTAGCCTTTGAAAATCACAATTAGCTTTCAAGACAATAAAATCACTCCATATTTCCATCTTAGTCTATCTTTTGCTTGGTGCATACTGATTTCATCAACTTCTCTTGGGGAGAAAATAAATATTATTCAACTAGGATTCTCAACCTCCACAGTAGCAAAGGCCATAAAAAAAAAAAAAAAGCCAAAGGACAGATGTCAGGAAAATTCCAGAGCTCAAGACAAACCTTATATAAAATAAAGAAAAGTATAGTTGTTTTTAATATCTGCTAATTCTTAATAATTTTTAAAATTAAAAATTCAAAACATTCTAGCTGATATTGTGGTGTACACCTGTAATACCAGCATTGAGAAGCTAAGGTAAGAAGATCATAGATTGAGGACCAGCCTGGGCTACATAGCAAGACAGGGTCCAAGATATAGCCATTCATACATACATACATGTATATACACATACATAATCTGCATAACTTTAACTTTCATCTTAGATTATATTGTTTATTTGCTTATTTTTAAAAACACGACTATCTTCATATCTGAGCCATAAAACATCTGTGCACTGATGTTCATAATGATTGAGCTCATTATTGCAGTCATGAGGTGTTGCTCATAGGTTATTTGTCGTAAGACTGAGCACCAAACTTTATTCCAAACCAGAATTTATAGTATTGGGAAAACAAAATGGTTCCCTTTTAAAGAAATTACATTTATTTATTTGTGTGTATGTGTGTGTGTGCGCGCGCGCGCGTGCGTGCATGTGTGTGTGTGTCAGTGTCATGATGCTTATGTGGAGGTCAGAGTATAGTCAGCAGAAATTTGCTCTCTCTTTCCACAACATGAGTCCCAGGGATCAAATTCAGACACTAGCTTTGGCATCGGGCACCTTTTCCCAATGAGCCATCTCACCGCCCCACAAACATGGTTCTCTATGACAAACATCTCAACAAATTTACTCTTCTAACACACTACTTAGGTCTCATGGGTCAAGTCCCAAGTCAGCCATAGTAGGAGTGAGTGAAATAAACAGCTTACTATGGCCAGACAGCTCTTTACCCTGTGTTGCAAATAGACAATTTATAATTCTATGTTGGAAAAATATACAATAGGCACAAATTCGACAAGAAAAGCCCCGAGTCCATCTCATTTGGATTGAAATTTATCTTCTCGGTATCCTTAGGATGAGTTTTCTGTAAATATTTTTCATTTTTATATTTATTGATATCATAGGATGTAGTGGCTAGCTTTGCACTCGACACTCATTTTCATAGGAGCCAAGTGAAGAGATGCTTAAAATTCTTTATTAAATTGCCATTTGAGATCTTCAGCCTCTGGTGTCAGCTTAATTTTAATCAAGGATGGAATAACAATAAATGATCATTGTAATTTTCTGGCTCCACAGCTTGAGATATCTATTTTCAAACTTCCAGAATTATGTTTTAAAAATATACCTCTTATAAACAGCTTGGAGCTAGATTTATTCCATGCGGTGTTAGGATCTTTTGTTTCTAATAATCTAGTTACATTTATCTTTTGAGTTACTGATCTTATGTAGTTTCTTTCATTTTATTCTGTGCTTTTTCCCTTTCTGTGGTGCATGCTGCTCTTCCTACCACCTCCTCTTGCCTTTTACAGCATCATTTTAGTTTGTCCAGTCCATCCAGCTTTTAATGATACTAAAATTGTTGGACATATCTTTCTGGCCTCTGACTTCTTTGTCAGGAACATTGAGGCTCTATAATAAGAAAGAATTAACTGGACATCACATTTTTTAAAGATAATGTGTCATGTAGCCCAGGCTGCCCTGCAACCTTTTATGTAGTCAAAGATGACCTTGAACTCCGGATCCTCCTGTTTCTACCTACTCAATACTGGGACTACAGGCATGTGTCCCCATACTCAGTTCATGTGATGCTAGCAATCGAACCCACAGCCTTTTGCCTCAAGTTACCTACCAACTGAGCTGCATCCCCAACCCAAGGTTGCACTTTAAAGACCAGTAAATAACAACTGATGACTTGAATAGCAAAATACACACAACCTGCGAGGAAATCAATGAGCTTACGATCAGTACCAGAAATCCCCCCAAATGTAAAAGAAGGATAAGAAAGTGCTGTGTCCCACCCAAGGAACTTGTGGAGAAACCCTTCCCACGGGACTGTGTATCTGCTCAGAGCAAGGTGGCTCCTGGACTGTGTCCCAGCTCCAAACATTCGAGTCTGTCCCAGTTGGAACTTTAGAGGGACAGAAGAGGCCATGGTCCAGCAATAGAAGAAAGGTTCTGATGGTCAAGATATGACTGTTCTCTGGCTAACAGAACACACTGAGTGTCGTGTAAGGTTTTCTTTTTTATTCTAAAAATAGCACTTAATAGTACCACCCAGAATAAAATCCTCTTATCTAAACAAGCTGCAATGAAGTTTTGGAGCACCAAGAAAAAAGAAGAAATCCTAACAAACCCGAGAGTGAATCTTAAAGCCGCCGAAGGGTGACCAATAACAGGGTTCTTGGCAGCAACATTATTAGATGAAAAGAGACAAGGAAACATTTTATGAAGCCAACATGAAGCCAGACACAAAAGCCAGACAAGGAAATGTAAGAAGAGACAAGCCCTGGCCAGTTGCACTTTTTAACATAGCTTCAAACAAACATGAACAGAGACTACAAACTAAGTGAGAATTCATACCTCAAGAGATGCAGTTCATGCCACAAACTGAGGGAAATCGAGTCTGGTAACCCAGCATTGGAGGATGCCCGAACAGTAGGATTCCTACAAATTGCTGGGGGTTTAACTAGGAGACTCCTTAGTAGAGGCAATTGATAGTTCCCAGTGAGTTTGCACATGAAGCTGCTAGCAGGTACCCACCTTAGGGAGATCTGCATGTGTGTACCAGTCAGTACACAAAGCTGCCGAGAAGAGCCAGCAAGATGACACAGTGGATAAAGTACCTGCCACACAAGCCAGGGGACTTGAGTTCAAACCCCAGAACCTATAACTGGAAGGAAAGAACTCACTCCTAAAAGCTGTTATCTGATCTTCACATGTATACGCACGCACGAGAGAGAGAGAGAGAGAGAGAGAGAGAGAGAGAGAGAGAGAGAGAGAGAAACACATAGACACGCAGAGACACACGTGAGAGAGACAGAGACACACAGAAACACACAGAGACATACACACACAGAAATACACAGAGAGAGACACACACACACAGAGACAGACAGACAGACACACACACAGAGATAGACACACATAGACACACACGCATATAGACAGAGAGAGAGACACATACACACAGACCACACAGAGAGGGACAGGCAAACAGGCAGACAGACAGACAGACAGACACACACACACACAAACACATACACATACACATACACACACACACACACACACAGAGAGAGAGAGAGAGAGAGAGAGAGAGAGAGAGATGCAGAAAGACACACATATATGCACATACACAGATATATAGACAGACACGCACAGATAGAGACACACAGAGATAGGCAGACAGATACAGAGACACACACTAATAATAAGGAAAAGTGTTTAAATAAATAATAAAATAAACTAAAATTAAAATGTTCAAAGCACCATGGACACTAATAACAAAACAACACCACAAATATCTCATAACACAAGCACAGAGGATGTTCAAATAAAATTAGACCCATTCATAAAACAGGATATACTATAGAAATAAAAAATTGGATATACTGCACTTCTTTGCAAAAACATAACTGTTAAAGATAGTGACAGAAAACTACTCATGATGGGCCCATTTTATAAACCTCTAAACAAGCAAATTTAAACAGACACATGTTAAAACTATGGGAAACATGGGAGTGGTGGACACAAATTTCTGAGCCATTTGTGGACACTGATAATGAACACCCAAGAACAACTTCAGTAATACTGCTCTCATTCAAGCTTTTCTCTGTGTGTAGTACCAAGAATTAAATCCAGTGTCTCCTGCATCCTGAGGTACAAACCCACCTCAAGCCCTCTATTCCAGTTCAGGTATCGGGTGATATTTATAATTAGTTGTTTTATTAAAAAATTAATATTTACTTTAATATTTATATTTTTCATAATTTCATGTTCTACTATGAGTTAAATACTATACATTGATTATTTTTGTGCATAAATATATATGTGCAACAAAAGCATGAAATCGCACGAGTAAAAATGATTATAAGGAAGATGACATTAACTTCTATAAGATTACAATGAATTCTTCAACCAAAGTGGGAATAATATTTGCAGATATGCAAAGGCTCAAAATTGTATCATTCACAGAATCTCCCTGTGACACTAAGGACATGTTCTTTAGGGAGAAGAAGAATGCAGAGAGAGGGGAATAATTGAGATGTGAGAAGCAACATGAGCAAAGACTTTATTAAGTGCCCACTCTCGTTGCAAATAAGAGGGCGTAGGACAGAATAGCTGCATGTAGAACAATGCAAATAGGTCCACCTTATCACCCTGCACAAAACTCAACTCCAGATGGATCAAGGACCTCATAGAAGAAAAAGTGAGGATTAGACTTGAACTCATTGGCACAGGCATTAAGACCAACAGTTGATAAATGTGATCTCATGAAGCTAAAAAGCTTCTGTTCAGCAAAGGACACCGTCATTCAGGCAAAGCAGCAGCCTAAAAATAGGAAGAGATCTTTACCAATTATACAACTACATATAAAAAACTAAAACAAAACAAAACAAAACAAACAAAAAAAAAAAACCTTGAACATCAAGAAAACAAATAACCCGATTTAAAAATTGAGTATAATAGCCGGGCGGTGGTGGCGCACGCCTTTAATCCCAGCACTCGGGAGGCAGAGCCAGGCGGATCTCTGTGAGTTTGAGGCCAGCCTGGGCTACCAAGTGAGTTCCAGGAAAAGGCACAAAGCTACACAGAGAAACCCTGCCTCGAAAAAACAAAAAAAAACAAAAACAAAAACAACAACAACAAAAAATTGGGTATAAAGAATTCTCAGAAGATGAAACACAAATGACTGAAAAATACTTTACAAATGTTTAACATCCTTAGCTTCTGGACAAAGCAAGTTAAAACTACTTTGAAATTTTACCTTACCCCAGTCAAAATGACCAAGATCAATAAAACAAACAACAGCCCATGCTGGCGAGGCTGCAGGGAAAGGGGAAATTTTTTCATTCCTGGTGGGAGTGAAAACTAGTACAAACACTATGGAAATCTGTGTGTGGAGGTTCTTCAAAAGCAGAAAACACACACACACACACACACACACACACACACACACACACACAGCACAAGACTCAGCTATAAAACTCCTGGGCATATACCCAATGGATCCTACATTTTACTACAGAGCTACTTGCTCATCCACGTTCATTGCAGTTTTATTCAAAACAGCCAGAAACTGGAAACAACCTACATATCCATAAACTGGTGAATGGATAAATATATGTGGAACATTTACACAATGGAGGATTATTCAGTTATTAAGAAAAATAAAATTATATAATAAAAATATCACGTTTTCCTTATATGTGGATATTAGCTTTTAAGCTTTTAGATATGTATGTTTCAATCCAAATAACCACAGAAGTTAGGGGGCTAGTAAGGGACCAAGGGGAGGAAGAGATCTTTCATCCAAGGAAGGAGAAATGTAGTACAATGCTGTCTTTTTTTCCAGTGTGTATTTTTTGCTTCCTTATCAAAAATCAGATGTTTTTAAAGAGATTTAAAAAAAAGAGAGAGAGAAATTAGAATATAAGGATTGAATGGGCAGTATTGGGGGGTTTATGAAAGCAACTCCACATAGTTAAAAGGGAGGTTTATTTTGGGGTAACTCACAGCAAGTAAAAGGGATTGGTTACAGGATCTGGGAGAGGTGAAGTGTAGCCCGAGCAGTGTTCTCTGGAGAACTCTACTCAGTCTACCATCCAACATCCAGGATCACCAGGAACCAAGAGAGCCAGCACATCTGGATCTTGGGTCCTAAGGGCTTCCATCTGGGCCCTGCCTCAGAGGCAGATCATAGGTAGGCATGACAGTTACCAGAAGCCTCACTGGGGGTAGTACTTCCAGGTCAAAGCTGCCCTGTCACTACAGGGCACGGTAAAAGAGAATATGGTGAAGGACAGCTAACAGTAAGGACCCTTGAAAAGCCATATGGAATGTACTACTGCAGAAGGTTCCTAAAATATGTACTGTGTGAAAGGAATTTAAAAGGAGTTGCCATATAATGGGGGAGGTAATGCCCCAAGTGGACATCTTATGCCACCAAACAGTGCCAGGAATAGGTTACATCTTACTGAATCATTGGCCAAAGGAGTCCCACAGATCCTCCCCAAACATCACTGGCTATTGTCAAAGCTATTGGTTACTCTCCATAACTTGATGATAATGACTTCTTGCTGAAGACACAACTTATATATGTCACTAAACATGGAGAAAGTGAGCTGATGCCCAACTGAAACTTCACCCCTACTGATGCTAGCATTCACGATGTTGAAAGGTGCTTTGCGCTACTGGAGGAGAAAGATAATCATCAATATCACCCAGCTACAAACCTTGAGAGCTACAACAGAGACCTGCCCTGCAAAATACACTGGTACCACAGTGGCACAAATGTTATGAGAGTAGCTAATCACTTTTTGATTGGATTTAAGACCCACTCCATGAGCTGGAACTCATACTTGACACTGCCAAAGTGGCCAAGAACCTGAGACTAGATTGGTCATTGGTACTAGGGGAAAACCTACTGCTATTATTCTGCTAAAGAAACGCAGCATTAAAATGACTCCTAATGACATATTTCTACATTGGTAGATAAGAGCATCACTCACTCTTATCAGAGAAGCTGCTGCTTCTTGCAGTAGATGGTAATTAACACAGAGACCCACAATTGAATGGTGTGCAGAGAGTGAGAGACACTGGACCCTCAGCCTCAAATGGAGAGAGGATATCTTTATCAATCCCTCCTTTCAAGGCTCAGGGATCTAGACAGAAGAAGATATGGAAATATTGGAAGAGTCAGAGATGTGGATGACTCCAAGGAAACAGTATCTTGCAGACGCAACAAGACTGATGCACATATGAACTCACAGAGACTGTGGCAGCATGCACAGACCTGACCAATGCCAGCATGAAGAAGCAGAAGTAGACACAAAGTCCCATCCTTAATCAAGGAGCTATTCACAATTAGTATTTGCTGGGAATGGGAAAACCAGTCTTCTCCAATAGTATCTCACTGGGTATCAACCACACTCCACAGAAGTCCCATGCCCAGGAACAGTGGGCCAATACCAAACAGACATCATGTTTCATTTGTGCAGTTTTATTATGTTTTGTTTTTATTTTCATTTTTTCCTTAGAGAGAGAGAGAACAGGAAGTTGAGTGGGTAAGGATATGGAAAGATCTGGGAGGAGTTTGGGAAGGAAAAGGAATATGATCAAAATATATTGTATAAAATTATTTTAAAAGAGGGACTTAGCAATCTTACAGATTCAATGAAATCCCTGTTTAAAAAAAATCCATCACAATTCTTTACAGACCCTGAAAAGACAATTCTCAACTTCATGTGGAAAAACAGAAAACCCAGAATAGTTAAGACAATCCTGAACAATCAAAGAGCTGCAGGAAATATCATCATCCCTGATTTCAAGCTGTGCTACAGAGTTATAGCAATTAAAAAAAAAAACCACATGGTATTGGCAAAAAATAACAGACACAATGATCAATGGAATCGAATAGAAGACCCAGACATAAATCCATACACCTATGGACACCTGATTTTTGATAAAAAATACACACTGGAAAAAAAGACAGCATCTTCAACAAATGGTGCTGGTCAAACTGGATGTCTACATATAGAAGACTGCAAATAGATCCATATTGATCAAGCTGCACAAAACCCTCAATGAATCAAGGACCTCAACATAAGGCCAGATGCAC